>NC_133127.1:202147388-202447388 GCF_048418815.1 Hemitrygon akajei | reverse complement strand
GTTTACACAAACATCCCCGACGTGTACCGGGCAGAGCCCTGCCCCCACCTCGGATACTCAGACCACATCTCTGTTTTGCTAATCCCAGCATTCAGACCGCTCGTCAGGCGCTGCAGACCAGTTCAGAAGCAGGTGAAAACCTGGCCAGCAGGAGCCATCTCTGCTCTTCAAGACTGCTTTGAGCACACTGACTGGCACATGTTCAGGGAAGTTGCAACCGATGGCAACTCTACCAACTTAGAGGAGTACACAGCATCAGTGACCAGCTACATCAGCAAGTGCATTGATGATGTTACTCTGTCCAAGACCATCACTATACGTGCCAACCAGAAGCCATGGATGACCGCGGAGGTGCGTGCACTGCTGAGATCCCACAACTCCGCCTTCAGAGCAGGCGACAAGGCAGCTCTAACAGCAAGGGCCAAACTGTCCCGAGCCATCAGAGGTGCAAAGCGTGCACATGCCCAGCTAATCCAGAGTTACTTCCAGGACAGCGGTGACACGCGGCGCATGTGGAAGGGCATCCATGACATCACCAATTACAGGACAACATCATCTAACTGTGCAGGTGATGCCTCCTTCCCAGATGCGCTGAATAACTTCTATGCCCGGTTTGAGGCAGAAAATGTCATGGCAGCGAGCAAGTCCACCCCTCCTACAAATGACCAGGTGTCTCACCGTGGCCGACATGAGAAGAATCCTGTGCAGGGTCAACCCACGGAGGGCTGCTGAAACAGACAACATCCCTGGTAGAGTGCTCAGAGGATGTGCAGACCAGCTAACAGATGTTCTCACTGACATCTTCAACATCTCCCTGAGCAGGGCCACTATTCCAACGTGCTTCAAGGCCGCCACCATCGTCCCCGTGCCGAAGAAGTCTTCAGTGTCCTGCCTAAATAACTACCGTCCTGTTGCACTTACATCCATCATCATGAAGTGTTTCGAGAGGCTCGTCATGAGGCATATCAAGATCCTGCTGCTCCCCTCACTGGACCCCCTGCAGTTTGCATACCGTCCCAACCGCTCAACAGATGACGCCATTGCCATCACCCTCCACCTGGCCCTAACCCACCTGGACAGAATGTTATGGTCCGGTCCGGAGCCCGCATTCTGGGTCTTGATCCGGTCCGCGGACTCCGGGTCTTGCAGCCGTCCCTCCTGTCACCCTTAAGCCAAATAGGATCAGCTTGGCTTAAGAAGGTGCTCCTGTTGCCTATCAGCTGGCAGGTGGATATAATGGACTCTGGGACCGAGCCTAGTTGGGGGTTGTCCTGCTCTGAACCTGTTTTGTCCTGTTCACTGGTTGTCTTGTACGAGCTGGTTTGCCATGTTCCGAGGTGTTTCGTCCGATCGGCTCTGTTCGTTCCCGTTGTCCCAGCTTGGAGGGCCCATGGCTTCATCCCCAAGTTCTGTGAGTCAGCCTTGCAGTCACCCTGGACCAAGTAACCTCCCAATCCCTTGCCTCTGTCGGGTAGCAGGCTGGACTGCTGTTGCCCGGCGGGGGGACTCTGTCCCCTTCCTACCCCTCACCTCTGATGGGTTGTGCCTGCTACCTGCCCAGGTGTCCCGCGTCTTGCCCAGGCCTCCATGTTCCTGCCTGGGAGGCGGCCCTGCCCAGGAGTTATGCAGCTGCCCAGGGGGCTCTCCTGCTTTGCCACGGACTCCGGGACCCAGCCTAGCCACGGACTCCGGGATCCAGCCTAGCCACGGACTCCGGGATCCAGTCTAGCCACGGACTCCGGGATCCAGTGTAGCCAAGGACTCCGGGATCCAGTCTAGCCACGGACTGCAGGATCCAGTCTAGCCACGAACTCTCTCTGCACCTCAAGATTACCTAGCACGCCCCGTCTCCTTCGAACGCCATAGTCTCCCCATCTGGTTCTATCCTTTAGTTATTCCTGTCCTGCCCCTAGTACTTCAGTGCCTGTGTCCTGCACTTCGGTCCAGCCTTCTGTCCCCTTGTGACACAAAAAGGACATATACGTTCGGATGCTGTTCATAGACTTCAGTTCAGCATTCAACACAATCATCTCTCAGAAACTGATTGGAAAGCTGAGCCTACTGGGCCTGAACACCTCCCTCTGCAACTGGATCCTAGACTTCCTGACTGGGAGACCTCAGTCAGTCCGGATTGGGAGCAGCATCTCCAACACCATCACAGTGAGCACGTGGGCCCCCCAGGGCTGCGTGCTCAGTCCACTGCTGTTCACTCTGCTGACCCACGACTGTGCTGCAACACACAACTCAAACCACATCATCAAGATCGCCAATGACATGACCATGGTGGGTCTCATCAGCAAGAATGACGAGTCAGCTTACAGAGAGGAGGTGCAGTGGCTAACAGACTGGTGCAGAGCCTACAACCTGTCTCTGAATGTGAACAAAACAAAAGAGATTGTTGTTGACTTCAGGAGGGCACTGAGCGACCACTCCCCACTGAACATCGATGGCTCCTCGGTAGAGATCGTAAAGAGCACCAAATTTCTTGGTGTTCACCTGACGGAGAATCTTACCTGGTCCCTCAACACCAGCTCCATAGCAAAGAAAGCCCAGCAGTGTCTCTACTTTCTGCGAAGACTGAGGAAAGTCCATCTCCCACCCTCCATCCTCATCACATTCTACACGGGTTGTATTGAGAGCATCCTGAGCAGCTGCATCACCGCCTGGTTCGGAAATTGCACCATCTCGGATCGCAAGACCCTGCAGCAGATAGTGAGGTCAGCTGAGAAGATCATTGGGGTCTCTTTTCCCGCCATCATGGATATTTACACTACATTATGCTGCATCCGCAAAGGAAACAACATTATGAAGGACCCTATGCACCCCTCATACAATCTCTTCTCCCTCCTGCCGTCTGGGAAAAGGCTCCGAAGCATTCGGGCTCTCACGACCAGACTATGTAACAGTTTCTTCCCCCAAGCTATCAGACTCCTCAATACCCGAAGCCTGGACTGACACCTTGCCCTACTGTCCTGTTTATTATTTATTGTAATGCCTGCACTGTTTTTGTGCACTTTATGCAGTCCTGTGTAGGTCTGTAGTCTAGTGTAGCTTTCTCTGTGTTGTTTTTTTTTACGTAGTTCAGTCTAGTTTTTGTACTGTCATGTAACACCATGGTCCTGAAAAACATTGTCTCATTTTTACTATGTACTGTACCAGCAGTTATGGTCAAAATGACAATAAAAGTGACTTGACAACATGAATAATACCTGCCGCGAGGGACTCACTAATGTATTTCTCCATGTCCTCTCTCTCAGGTTGGGACAAGTTAGAGAGGTGACTGATGGGTAATGAGGCCCTGAGGAGAAGGTCGATAGTGCAATCATATGGGCGGTGCGGAGGCAGGGAAAGAGCCTGTTGTTTGCTGAATACCTGTCCTAGGTCGTGGTATTCTGCAGGAACTCTGGACAAGTCAAGGGTTTCCAAGACAGGCGAGGTCGCTGTAGCCTCCCTAGAGGATGGAGCCAACCGCAGACAAAATGGGCTCCAGCTGGCTACCCTCCCAGTAGACCAGTGGATGTGAGGGGTTGTGGTGGTTCAACCAGGGATATCCTAGAACTATAGGGACTTGAGGATAATGGATGAGATTAAATTGTACCTTTTCTCAATGGTTGCAGGACAGAATCAAGGTCAGGGGTGGCGTACAGTGGGTGTCCCGAGCCAGAGGTTTTCCATCCAGTGCCTGGGCCTCCAGAGGGGTACTTAAGAGTTCCCAAGGTATTCCAGCCCAGGAGGTTATGTCCTCGTCCAGCAGATTTCCCTCAGCACCGGAATCCACCAAGGCAGATAGGGACATGGACTGTTGTTGATAGTTCATGATAGCCGGGATCTGCATCCGGGTTTGAGGAACTGAAGAGAGTGTTGCCTGGCTCACCAGACCAGTTGGAGAAGGAGCCACACTAGGAGTGGATGGGGAACAGAAGATGGTCGAAGATGGTAAGGTGGGCCGTGAGATGACCCGAGGAGTGGGACGACCGGTCTTTTCTCTCAGATGCTCTCGAAGTCGATTGTCTAGCCTGGTGGCTAGAGAGACCAAAGAGTCCAGGCTGTTTGCGTCATCCCTTGCCGCTAATTCGTCTTTTATCTTGTCAGAGAGACCCTGTCGAAACACTTCCCGTGGTGCCTCATCATTCCACCCAGCATCGACCACTAATGTTCGGAACTCTATGGAGTATTTTGCTATGTTTCGCGATCCAACTGTAAATAAACAGTACAAATGCAGACAAATAAATAGCAATAAATAACGAGCATGAAGTAACAATATTACAGAGTGTAGTTATCCCCTTTTGTCCAAGAGCCTGATAGCTGAGGGGTAGTAACTGTTCTTGAACCTGATGGTGTGAGTCCTGAGGCCCCTATACCTTCTACCTGATGGCAGCAGCGAGAAGAGAGCATGGCCTGGGTGGTGAGGATCTTTGATTGATGCTGCTTTACTATGGTAGCATTTCATGTTGATGTGCTCAATGGCTGAGAAGGATTTACCTGTGATGTTCTAGGCTGAATCCACCATCTTTTATAGGATTTTCCTCAAAGGTGTTGGTGTTCCCATACCAGGCTGTAATGCAGCCAGTCAGCACACTTTTCACCACACGTCTATAGATGTTTACCAAGGTTTTCGATGACATGTCAAACCTCTGCAAACTCCTGAGGAAGTAGAGTACTGTCATGTTTATTTCACAATAATATTTATATGAAGGGTCCAGGATAGGTCCTCTGAGATAGTGACATCCAAGAATTTAAAGTTACTGATCCTCTCCACTTCTGATTCTCTGATGATTACTGGCTCATGGACCTCTGTTTTCCCTCTCCTGAATTCTACAATCAGTTCCTTGGTCTTATTGACATTGAATGAGAGGTTCTTGTTATTATACTACTCAGCCAAGTTTTCAATCTCCCTGTTGTATGCTGATTCATCACCCCCTTTGATACAGATCACAACAGTGATGTCGTCAGCTAACTTGTATATGGTTTTGGAGTTGTACTTTGCCATATAGGCATAAGTGTAAAGCAAGCAGAGCAGGGGGCTAAGCACACATCCCTGCGGTGCTCCTGTGCTGATGGAGATTGTGGAGAAGATGTTTTTGCCCATTCAAATTGACTGGAGTCTACGAGCGAGGAAATCCAGGATCCAATTGCACAAGAGGGTATTGAGGCCCAGGTCTTGGAGATTACTGATTAGTTTTGAGGGGAAGATGGTGTTAAATATGGAGCTGCAACTGATACAGAGCATTCTGATGTATCCTGCATGTTATTTCTTCAAAGTATTCCAACAGATTTGACAGGCAAGATTTTCCCCTGAGGAAACCATGCTGATTAAGGCCTATTTTATCATGTACCTCCAAGCACCCTGAAACCACATCCTTAACGATCACCTCCAACATCTTCCCAACCACTGAGGGCAGACTGTGATCTCCTTTCTTCTGCTTCTCTACCTTCTTGAAGAGTGGAGTGATATTTGCAATTTTCCAATCTTCAGGAACCATTCAAAAATCAACTGATTCTTAAAAGAATATTACTAATGCCTCCACAATCTAGTCAGCCACCTCTTTCAGAACCCAGGGGTGTACATCATCTGGTCAGAATATGGATAAACATAGACTGATCTGGGACACTCAGCATGGCTTCATGTGTGGTAGGTCATGTCTAACCAATCTTATAAAGTTTTTCAAGGAAGTTACTAGGAAAGTGGATGAAGGCAAGGCAGTGGATGTTGACTACGTGAAGTTTAGCAAGAGCTTTGACAAGGTCCTGCATGGGAGGCTGGTCAAGAAGGTTCAGTCACTTGGCATTCAGGATGAAGTAATAAATTGGATTAGACATCGGCTTTGTGGGAGAAGCCAGAGAGTGGTAGTAGATGGTTACCTCTCTGACTGGGGGCCTGTGACTAGTGGTGTGCCGCAGGGATACTTACATTGGGCCCTTTGTTGTTTGCCATCTGTATCAATGATCTGGATGATAATGTGGTTAACTGGATCAGCAAATTTCCAGATAACACCAAGACTGGAGGTGTATTGTCAGCGAGGAAGACTATCATGGCTTGCAGAGGGATCTGCTTCAGCTGGGAAAAAGTGGTGAAAAATGCAGATGGAATTTAATGCAGAAAAGTGAAAGGTTTTTTCACTTTAGTAGGACCAACCAGGGCAGGTCTTAAACAGTGAATGGCCGGGCACTGAGGAGTGGGGTAGAACAAAGGGATCTGGGAATACAGGTCCATAATTTGTTGAAAGGGTTGTCAGAGGTAGATAGGGTCATAAAGAAAGCTTTAGACAGATTGGCCTTCGTAAATCAATGTACTGAGTACTGAAGATGGGATTTTATGTTGAAGTTGTATAAGACGTTGGTGAGGCTGTATTTGGAGTATGTGTACAGTTTTGGTCATTTATTACAAGAAAGATGTAAACAAGGTTGAAAGAGCGCAGAGAAAATTTACAAGGATGTTGCTGGGTCTGGAGGAACTGAGATACAAGGAAAGATTGAATAGGTTAGGAATAGGTCATGGAAAAGGATAGAATCAGAGAGGACAGGAAAATTTTTAGGGTAGTTAAGAAAGCTTATGGGGTGTTAGCTTTCATAAGTTGAGGGATAGAGTTTAAGAGTCGCGAGGTAATGATGCTGCTCTATAAAACTCTGGTTAGGCCACACTTGGAGTACTGTGTCCAGTTCTGGTTGCCTTACTATAGGAAGGATGTGGAAGTATTGGAAAGGGTACAGAGGAGATTTACCAGGATGCTACCTGGTTTAGAGAGTATGCATTATGATCAGAGATTAAGGGAGCTAGGGCTTTACTCCTTGGAGAGAAGGAGGATGAGAGGAGACATGATAGAGGTATACAAGATATTAAGAGGAATAGTTAGAGTGGACAGCCAGCGCCTCTTCCCCAGGGCACCACTGCTCAATACAAGAGGACATGGCTTTAAGGTAAGGGATGGGAAGTTCAAAGGGGATATTAGAGGAAGGCTTTTTACTCAGAGAGTGGTTGGTGCGTGGAATGGTGCGTGGAACTGCCTAAGTCACTGGTAGAGGCAGACACACTAGTGAAATTTAAGAGACGACTAGACAGGTATATGGAGGAATTTAAGGTGGAGAGAATATATGGGAGGTAGGGTTTAAGGGTCGGCACAACATTGTGGGCCGAGGGGCCTGTACTGTGCTGTACTATTCTATGTTTCTATGTAGGTTAAGACTGTATTCATTAAAACATAGAAGATTCGGAGGAGATTTAATTGCAGTATACAAATTATGAGGAATATGGATAGGTTAAATGCAAGCAAGCTTTTTCCACTAATGTTGGATGGGACTATAACCAGGGGTCACAGGTTAAGGGTGAAAGGTGAGGACTTTAAGGGAACATGAGGGAAAACTTTTTCAATCAGAGGGTAGTGAGTTTGTGGAAAGAGCTGCCAGCACAAGTATAACATGTGAGGTCAATTTCAATATTTAAGAGAAGTTTGGATAGGTACATGGTTAGAAGGGATATGGAGGGCTACGGTGCCAGTGAAAGTCATTGGGAGTAGGCAGTTTAAATGGTTTTGGAATGGACTAAATGGGCCGAAGGGCCAGTTTCTGTCCTGTACTTCTCTATGACTCTTTGACTCTATGGTCCAGGTAATTAATCTACCTTCAGACTTTTCAGTCTCCCAAGAACCTTCTCCATAATAACGGCAACTTCACATACCTCTGACCCCTGAGACTCTGGAACTTCCACTTTACTGCTCTGTCTTCAACAGTGAAGACTGGTGGTAAATAATTTCTCAGATTGTTACTTCCTGTCCACCTACTTCCCTCATGTCACATTTCCTGTACAACAATCCCTGTCCATACACTTCTCTCATATCACATTTCTGCTACAACACTCCACGCCCACTCACTACTCTCGTGTCACATTTCCTATACTATACTCCCTGTCCAGTCACTTCCCTCAAGTCACATTTCCTATACTGTACTCCATGTTCACTCACTTCCCTCATGTCATATTTCCTGTACTATACTCCATATCCACTCACTTCCCTCGTGAATCACCCCGATGATTTATTAGCTGATGAGTTATTAACTTCAAACTTTCTGTATAGTCACTCAAAGAGTTGAACTGCATGTGCATGTAACGAGAGCTGTATAACTCATCTTCTATCTTAGGCCACGGACTTATCAATCACCGCTGCTGTGGACACTTTCTGGAGGTCCAAGATCTGTATACTCCATGACTGCTGGACTAAGTGTATAAATGTAGGAAGGGACTATGTTGAAAAATAAATGTGCTGGGTTTTCTAAAATTGACTCCTTCTACCTTAGGCCACAAACTTATCAATCACCCCTGGTAAAGTGAAAATAACATGATGATGGCTTAAGTCAGGAATGTTGATGAATTTGATAGCGCTAATGAAGGTTGGAGTTGTTTATCAAGAGGGTTGAACTTATTATAATGCAAATTGTAATTTGCCTTCCTCACCACTGATTCTACCTGCAACTTTATGGTGTTCTGCACAAGGACTCCCAAGTCCCTCTGCATCTCAGATTCTGGATTTTCTCTGCATTTAGAAAATAGTCTGAACATATTTCTTCTACCAAAGTGCATAGCCATGGCATTTTCCAACATTGTATTTCATTTGCCAATTGCTATAGTAGATGAATAGCATACTTTTTAATGCCTTCACAACCTCTACCACAACCTCTTTCAGAACCCTAGGCTATAGTTCATGTGGTCTGGTTAACTTGAGTATCTTTCGGTCTTTCAGCTTTTTGAACACCTTCTTTGTAATAGTAACTGCACTCACTTCTCTTTGCTCACACCCTTCAATACCTGGCAAATCGCTACTGTCTTTCACAGTACAAAATACTCATTCAGTTCCACTGCCATCTCTTTATCCCCTGTTATTATTTCTCCAGCTTCATTTTCTAGTGGTCCGATATCCACTCTCATCTCTCTTATTATTTTTAATGTACTTGAAAAAGTTTTTTCTATCTTCCTTGATATTGTTTGCTAGTCTGCTTTCATATTTCATCTTTTCCTTCCTAATGATTCTTTACTTGCTTTCTGTACATTCTCCTTAATTTCATTAGGCAGAATTCACCCAGATTGTTAAGGGTTAAATTCACCATGGATGTTACGTGTTACATTGTAGATTATTACTTTATTGTCACCAAACAATTGGTACTAGAGCATACAATCATCACAGCGATATTTGATTCAGCACTTTGTGCTCCCTGGAGTACAAATCGAAGTAAATATAATAAAAATTTAGATTATAAATCATAATTAGAAAATAGAAAAGATAGTGCAAGTCAGGTCCGGATATTTGGAAGGTATGGCCCAGATCCGGGTCAGGATCCGTTCAGCAGTCTTATCACAGTTGGAAAGAAGCTGTTCCCAAATCTGGCCGTACGAATCTATAAACTCCTGAACCTTCTCCCAGAGGAAAGAGGGACAAAAAGTGTGTTGGCTGGGTGGGTCGTGTCCTTGATTATCCTGGCAGAACTGCTCTGACAGAGTGCGGTGTAAAGTGAGTCCAAGAATGGAAGATTGGTTTGTGTGATGTGCTGGGCCATGTTCACGATCTTCTGCAGCTTCTTCCGGTCTTGGACAGGACAACTTCCATACCAGGTTGTGATGCACCCTAGAAGAATGCTTTCTACGGTGCATCTATAAAAATTAGTGAGGGTTTTAGGGGACAGGTCAAATTTCTTCAGCTTTCTCAGGAAGTAAAGGCGCTGGTGGGCCTTCTTGGCAGTGGACTGTGCTTGGTTAGACCAGATCAGGACATTTGTGATATTCACACCGAGGAACTTAAAGCTTTTGACCTGTTCCACCTGCGCACCACCGATGTAGATGGGGTCGTGCAGTCTGCTACTCTTTCTGAAGTCAACAACCAATTCCTTCGTCTTGCTGACATTGAGGGATAGGTTATTGTCTTTGTACGATACCACTAGGTTCTTAATTTCCTCTCTGTACTCCGACTCCAACCCAAGATACGGCCTACAATTGTGGTGTCATCAGCAAACTTATATATTGAGTTCGATGGAAACTTGGCTACACAATCATGGGTGTACAGTGAGTACAGCAGGGGGCTAAGTACACAGCCTTGTGGGGCACTGGTGCTCAGAGTGATTGCAGAGGAGAGCTTGTCCCCTATTTTTACAGCCTGGGTCCTGTCTGTGAGGAAGTTGAAGATCCAGCTGCAGATCTGAGTGCTAAGACCCAGGTTCCAGAGCTTAGGAATCAGTTTATTTGGAATGATGGTATTAAAGGCAGAGCTGTAGTCAATGAAAAGTAGCCTTACATATGCATCTAAGGAGGTATGTAGTGCCAGAGAGATGGCATCTGCCATTGACCTGTTGCTCCGGTAGGCGAATTGCAAAGTGTCGAGGTTGACCGGTAGGTTATGGTTGATGTGTGCCATAACCAATTGCTCAAAGCACTTCATAGCAATTGATGTCAGAGCCACAGGTCGATAGTCATTCAGGCATACCACCTTGCTTTTCTTCAGCACAGGGATTATCGTTGCCTTCTTAAAATACAAGGGGATCTTAGACTGAAGCAGGGAGCAGTTGAAGATGTCAGCTAACACTCCAGCTAGCTCGCTTGCACAGGCCTGAAGAACCCGTCCTGGGATGCCATCTGGGCCCGTCGCCTTCCTTGGATTTATCTTTAGGAAGGCTTTTCTAACGTCTTCCTCGGTGACGGTAAATCTTGATGCCACCAGGTCCGGTTCATCCAGAGGGGGCAGGACGCTCCTCTTCTTTTTGAATCTTGTGTAGAATACGTTAAGTTCTTCAGGAAGAGAAGCGCTACAGTTATTGATATTCCCAGCCTTTTCTTTTCGCCCAGTGATCTCATTTAGACCTAGTCTACTGGCATCCCTCTGGTTAGCCTGGGCTTCCAACTTGGCTCGATATTGCCTCTTGGCGCCCTTAATGGCTTTCCGGAGTTCACGCCTGGATTCCGTGTAGCGACTGGTATCCCCGGACCTAAAAGCCGCAGCTCTAGCCTTCAATAGGGACTGGACCTCATAATTCATCCAAGGTTTCCGGTCAGGGAATACCTGTTTCATCTTGCGAGACACACAGTCAGCTAAATGCACTCTGTGCATTTCCAGATGAAGTCCATGACAGCTGAGGCATACTCATCGAGGTTAGCTGCCGAGTCCTTGACTACTAACCAGTCCACCGATTCAAAGCAGTCACGGAGGACCTCATCCGTTTCCTCTGTCCAACGCGACACCACTTTTGACACTGTGACCTCCCGCTTCAGTTTCTGTTTGTAAGCCGGGAGGAGGAGTACAGCCTGATGGTCCGATTTTCCGAAGTGAGGTCGTTGGACGGAATGGTAGGCATCCTTGACTGCTGTGTAGCAGTGGTCAAATATATTCGGGCCTCTAGTGGAGCAGGAGATATGTTGGTATAACTTTGGCAGCGCTTTTCTGAGGTTGGCCTGGTTAAAGTCCCCCGGCTGTAATAAGCAAAGCCTCCGGATACTTGGTCTCAAGTTCACTGATGTTGGCATACAGTGTATTCACAGCACACTCCACGTCCGCCTGGGGGGAATGTAGACCGCTGTCAGTATGACCGAGGTGAATTCCCATGGCAGATAATAAGGACGACACTTCGCCGACAGATGTTCCAGGTCCGGACTGCAGGAGCTTGTCAGTGCCACTGTGTCCAAGCACCACGCAGTGTTGATCAGTAGGCAGACACTACCTCCCTTCATCTTGCCCGAAGATGCCATGCGGTCCATCCGATGGATCGAAAATCCCTCTGGTCGGATGGCACAGTCGGGGGTGGCAGGGGAGAACCAGGTCTCTGTGAAACAGAATACACAGCAGTTCTGCATCTCCCTGCAGTAGGTGAGTCTCCCTTTAAGATCATCCACCTTGTTCTCTATGGCTTGCACATTAGCTAGTAGGATGGTGGGCAGAGGGACCCTAAAGCCCCTTCACTTCAATCTGACCAGCAGTCCAGCTCTTTTCCCATGCTTCCTCGGTAAATAATGCATCTTTCCAGGTCTCCATCGATGCAGTGAGTTGTTGGCAGCTCTTTGAGGTTGGTGGACGCGTCCCGCAGGGATCGATTGGTGGGTCGTGTTGTTGGGCGCTCCAGGTCGGGCCAAGTGACGAGGGAGGCTCCACTGCCACTTCCAACTGCCGGGGGCCCGGGTTGTTGATCGGGTCGGGCCCCGAAGCCGACACTTAATCCCGAAGGGCTGCGTTGCCGGCTGAAACAAGTCCGTGGACTGAGTCACGGTTGCAGAGGTCTCTGCTCCAGCCGAGCCCCAGGCTCGATTTCTGAGGTCGGCAGCAGAGGCCTCACTTCCAGCAGCTGTGGATAGCCACCAACGGGCCAGGCCTCGCTGATCGGGTCCAGGTGTGGTCCGGAGTTGAAGCAATTCTGGCGTGTCGATGATCGCCAGCTGGGTCGGTAGCTTCGCCAGGGTGTTGTTGATCTTGCTAGATGTAGCAAATTGGAGGTTTAGAAGGGTTTCTCGGGTATAGGATAGTGTAGAGGGCAGTTTGCTCGGGAGAGCACGTGCAGAGTCGCTAGATACCGGCGCCATCTTAAACACACCTTAAACCTATTAAGTTTTGGGGGCAGGCTTTTTTTGATATATATACGCCATCACGATATGTTTGTGATGGAATAAAGTGTATGTTAGAAGTAATTACACTGGTGTTGATTTTTGTTGACACTCTTACACTGGTGACCCCAACAATCCTCCGGACGATTCCGGAGTGATATTGTTCATTTTAGAATAATGACTGCAAATGCCATTGCCCTCAAGCTGCCAGAATTTTGGCAGGAACATGGCACAGTTTTGTTTGTTTGAGTTCCTTCAAGTGCCATTTGGGCTGAAGAACGTGGCCCAGACCTTTCAGTGCCTCATGGGCAGTATGCTCAGGGATTTGCCATTCCTGTTTGTTTACCTAGATGACATTTTGGGAGCCAGCTCTTCTAGGGATGAACATCTTTTACACTTGAGAATGTTTTTTGAATGCTTTAGTCAGCACTGTCTTATTGTCAATTGGGTGAAGTGCCAGCTTGGATTGTCCATGGTCGATTTCCTCAGCATTGCATCAATACAGCAGGGGCAGTTCTCCTGCCGGCTAAAGTCAAAGCTGTTAAGCACTTCCCTCAGCCAGTCACCGTTAACACCCTGCAGGAGTTTTTGGGCATAGTGAACTTTTATCTCCATTTTGTCCTTAAAGCAGCTCAGCTCATGTGCCCCCTCTAAAAGGCCCTGACAAGCACATTGAGGACTGGATAGAGGAAATGTCCACATCATTCTCGGACACCAAGCAGGCATTGTCTAATGCAAATGTTGCTAGTGCATCCGCTCCCAGATGCGCCATTAGCTCTCAACCATGGATGCGTTGGATTGCATGGTTAGTGGAGAAGCGGCAGTGGCCGTGCCTCTGGCACAGAGTCTGGCCCTGTGGCTCAGAAAGGTGGGGAAGGGAAGAGGAAGGAAGTAGTGATAGTGGACTCTATAGTTAGGGGGGTCAGACAGGCGATTCTGTGGACGCAAGAAAGAAACTCGGATGGTAGCTTGCCTCCCAGGTGCCAGGGTCTGGGATGTTTTGGATAGCGTCCAAGATATCCTGCAGTGGGAGGGAGAACAGCCAGAGGTTGTGGTACATATTGGTACCAATGACATAGGCAGGAAAAGGGAAGAGGTCCTGAAAAAAGACTACAGGGAGTTAGGAAGGAAGCTGAGAAACAGGACTGCAAAGGTCGTAATCTTGAGATTACTGCCTGTGCCACGTGACAGTGAGTATAGGAATAGAATGAGGTGGAGGATAAATGCGTAGCTGAAGGATTGGAGCAGGGGGCAGGGATTCAGATTTCTGAATCATTGGGACCTCTTTTGGGGCAGGTGTGGCCTGTACAAAAAGGGACTGGTTGCACTTGAATCCCAGAGGAACCAATATCCTGGCGGGGAGGTTTGTTAAGGTTGCTGGGGAGAGTTTAAACTAGAATTGTTGGGGGGTGGGGACTGAACTGAAGAGACTGGGGAAGAGGAGGTTAGCTCACAAATAGAGAAAGGTTGTAGACAGTATGAGAGGAAGGATAGGCAGGTGATAGAGAAGGGATGCGCTCAGACCAAAGGCTTGAGATGTGCCTATTTTAGTGCAAGGAGTGTTGTGAACAAAGCGGATGAACTTAGAGCATGGATCAGTACTTGGAGATATGATGTGCTGGCCATTAGAGGGACTTGGATGACTCAGGGACAGGAATGGTTACTTCAAGTGCCGGGTTTTAGATGTTTCAGAAAGGACAGGGAGGGAAGCAAAAGAGGTGGGGGCATGGCACTGTTGATCAGAGATAGTGTCACAGCTGCAGAAAAGGTGGACACTATGGAAGGATTTCTATGGAGTCTCTATGGGTGGAGGTTAGGAACAGGAAGGGGTCAATATCTTTACTGGGTGTTATAGGCCACCTAATGGTAACAGAGATATCGAGGAGCAGATAGGGAAACAGATCCTGGAAAGGTGTAATAAAAACAGAGTTGTCGTGATGGGAAATATTAATTTCCCAAATATTGATTGGCATCTCCCAAGAGTGAGGGGTTTAGATGAGGTGGAGTTTGTTAGGTGTGTTCAGGAAGGTTTCTGGACACAGTATGTAGATAAGCCTACAAGAGGAGAGGCTGTACTTGATTCGGTATTGGGAAATGAACCTGGTCAGGTGTCAGATCTCTCAGTGGGAGAGCATTTTGGAGATAATGATCATAATTCTATCTCCATTACCATAGCATTGGAGAGAGATAGGAACAGAGAAGTTAGAAAAGCATTTAATTGGAGTAAGGGGAACTATGAGACTATCAGGCAGGAAATTGGAGGCTTAAATTGGAAACAGGTGTTCTCAGGGAAAAGTACAGAAGAAATGTGGTAAATATTCAGGGGATATTTGTGTAGAGCTCTGTATAGGTATGATCCAATGAGACAGGGAAGTTATGGTAGGGTACAGGAATCGTGGTGTACAAAGGCTGAAATAAATCTAGTCAAGAAGAAAAGAAAAGTTTACAAAAGGTTCAGAGAGACATGTAATGTTAGAGATCTAGAAGATTATAAGGCTACTAGGAAGGAGCTTAAGAAGGAAATTAGGAGAGCCAGAAGGAGCCATGAGATGGCCTTGGTGGGCAGAATTAAGGAAAACCCCAAGGCATTCTACAAGTAAGGGTGCTGAGGAAGAGGATTTCTTGGAATGTATGCGGGATGGTTTTCTGAACCAACATGTCGAGGAACCAACTAGAGAGCAGGCCATTCTAGATTGGGTATTGAGCAATGAGGAAGGGTTAGTTAGCAATCTTGTCATGCGAGGCCCCTTGGGTAAGAGTGACCATAATATGGTGGAATTCTTCATTAAGATGGAGAGTGACATAGTTAATTCAGAAACAAAAGTTCTGAACTTAAAGAAGGGTAACTTTGAAGGTATGAGACGTGAATTAGTTAAGATATGCTGGCAAATGATACTTAAAGGGTTGACGGTGGACATGCAATGGCAAGCATTTAAAGATCGCATGGATGAACTACAACAATTGTTCATCCCAGTTTGGCAAAAGAATAAACCAGGGAAGGTAGTGCACCCGTGGCTGACAAGGGAAATTGGGGATAGTATCAAGTCCAAAGAAGAAACATATAAATTAGCAAAAAAAAGCAGCACACCTGAGCACTGGGAGAAATTCAGAGACCAGCAGAGGAGGACAAAGGGCTTAATTAGGAAAGGGGGAAAAAGATTATGAGAGAAAGCTGGCAGGGAACATAAAAACTAACTGTAAAAGCTTTTATAGATACGTGAAAAGAAAAAGATTGGTCAAGACAAATGTAGGTCCTTTACAGTCAGAAACAGGTGAATTGATCATAGGGAACAAAGACATGGCAGACCAATTGAATAACTACTTTGGTTCTGTCTTCACTAAGGAGGACATAAATAATCTTCCGGAAATAGTAAGGGACCGAGGGTCTAGTGAGATGAAGGAACTGAGGGAAATACATATTAGTAGGGAAGTGGTGTTAGGTAAATTGAAGGGATTAAAGGCAGATAAATCCCCAGGGCCAGATGGTCTGCATCCCAGAGTGCTTAAGGAAGTAGCCCAAGAAATAGTGGATGCATTAGTGATAATTTTTCAAAACTCCTTAGATTCTGGATTAGTTCCTGAGGATTGGAGGGTGGCTAATGTAACCCCACTTTTTAAAAAAGGAGGGAGAGAGAAACCGGGGAATTATAGACCGGTTAGTCTGACATCGGTGGTGGGTAAAATGCTAGAGTCGGTTATCAAAGATGTGATAACAGCACATTTGGAAAGAGGTGAAATCATCGGACAAAGTCAGCATGGATTTGTGAAAGGAAAATCATGTCTGACGAATCTTATAGAATGTTTTGAAGATGTAACTAGTAGAGTGGATAGGGGAGAGCCAGTGGATGTGGTATAGTTAGATTTTCAAAAGGCTTTTGACAAGGTCCCACACAGGAGATTAGTGTGCAAACTTAAAGCACATGGTATTGGGGGTATGGTATTGATGTGGATAGAGAATTGGTTGGCAGACAGGAAGCAAAGAGTGGGAATAAATGGGACCTTTTCAGAATGGCAGGCAGTGACTAGTGGGGTACCGCAAGGCTCAGTGCTGGGACCCCAGTTGTTTACAATATATATTAATGATATAGATGAGGGAATTAAATGCAGCATCTCCAAGTTTGCGGATGACACGAAGCTGGGTGGCAGTGTTAGCTGTGAGGAGGACGCTAAAAGGATGCAGGGTGACTTGGATAGGTTAGGTGAGTGGGCAAATTCATGGCAGATGCAATTTAATGTGGATAAATGTAAGGTTATCCACTTTGGTTGAAAGAACAGGAAAACAGATTATTATCTGAATGGTGGCCGATTAGGAAAAGGGGAGATGCAACGAGACCTGGGTGTCATTGTACACCAGTCATTGAAGGTGGGCATACAGGTACAGCAGGCGGTGAAAAAGGCAAATGGTATGTTGGCATTCATAGCAAAAGGATTTGAGTACAGGAGGAGGGAGGTTCTACTGCAGTTGTACAAGGCCTTGGTGAGACCGCATCTAGAATATTGTGTGCAGTTTTGGTCCCCTAATCTGAGGAAAGACATTCTTGCCATAGAGGGAGTACAGAGAAGGTTCAGCAGATTGATTCCTGGGATGGCAGGACTTTCATATGAAGAAAGACTGGATCGACTAGGCTTATACTCACTGGAATTTAGAAGATTGAGGGGGGATCTTACTGAAATGTATAAAATTCTAAAGGGATTGGACAGGCTAGATGCAAGAAGATTGTTTCCGATGTTGGGGAAGTCCAGAATGAGGGGTCGCAGTTTAAGGATAAAGGGGAAGCCTTTAGGACTGAGATGAGGAAAAACCTCTTCACACAGAGAGTAGTGAAGCTGTGGAATTCTCTGCCACAGGAAACAGTTGAGGCCGGTTCATTGGCTATATTTAAGAGGAAATTAGATATGGCCCTTGTGGCTAAAGGGATCGGGGGTATGGAGAGAAAGCAGGTACGGGGTTCTGATTTGGATGATCAGCCATGATCATACTGAATGGTGGTGCAGGCTCGAAGGGCCGAATAGCCTACTCCTGCACCTATTTTCTCTGTTTCTATGTTAATGTTAAGACTCTTGGCAGTGTGGAGGATCAGAGGGATCTTGGGGTCCGAGTCCACAGGATGCTCAAAGCAGCTGTGCAGGTGACTCTGTGGTTAAGAAGGTGTATTGGCCTTCAGCAATCATGGAACTGAATTTAGGAGCCGAGAGGTAATGTTGCAGTGATATAGAACCCTGGTCAGACCCCACTTGGAGTACTGTGCTCAGTTCTAATCACCTCACTACAGGAAGGACATGGAAGCCATAGAAAGGGTGCAGAGGAGGTTTACAAGGATGTTGCCTAGATTGGGGAGCATGCCTAATGAGAATAGATTGAGTGAACTTGGCCTTTTCTACTTGGAGTGAAGGAGGATGAGAGCTGACCTGATAGAGGTGTACAAGATGATGAGAGGCATTGATTGTGTGGATAGTCAGAGGCTTTTTCCCAGGGCTGAAATGGTTGCCACAAGAGGACACAGGTTTAAGATGCTGGGGAGTAGGTACAGAGGAGATGTCAGGGGTAAGTTTTTTACTCAGAGAGTGGTGAGTGCATGGAATGGGCTGCCGGTAACAGTGCTGGAGGCGGATACGATAGGGTCTTTTAGATAGGTACATGGAGCTTAGTAAAATAGAGGGCTATAGGTAAGTCTAGTAATTGGACAACTCCTGTCTCATACCAGTGTAATTTCCCTTACTCCACTGAAATACTGCTATATCAAACTTTACTTTCCTTTCCTTATCAAATTTTAAGCTGAACTCAATCATATTGTGATCACTGGTTTCTAAGGGTTCTTTTGCCTTGATCTCCATAATTGCCTCTGGGTCATTACATAACACCCAGTCCAGTATAGCTGATCCCCTAGTAGGCTCAATGACAAACTGCTCTAAAAAGCTATCTCATAGGCATTCAGTCTCTTGAGATCCATTACCAATCTGATTTTCTCAATTGACCTGCATGTTAAAATCTCCCATGACTACCATAACATTGCCCTTTTGATTTGCCTTTTCTATTTCCTATTGTAACTTGTGGTCCACCTCCCAGCCACTGTTGGGAGTCCTGTGTATAACTGCCATCAATGTCCTTTTACCCTTGCAGTTTCTTAACTCAACCCAGAAGGATTCAACATTTTTCTATCCTATGTCACATCTTTCTACTGATTTGATGCCATTCTTCACCAGTGGAGCCACACCACCACCCCTGCCTACCTTCCTATCCCTCCAATATGATGTGTAACCTTAGACATTCAGCTCCCAACTGCAACCATCCTTCAGCCATGATTCAGTGATGGCCACAACATCATACCTGGCAATCTGTAATGTTGCAACAAGATCATCCACCATATTTCTTATAATACGTGCATTTAGATACAACACCTTGAGTACTGTATTTGCTATCCTTTCTGACTCTGCTTCCCTAATGAATTGATACTCAGCCTGTTGGCTGCAACTAAGTCCCATCACTGACTGCCCTCCTTGACAATCTGATTGCACGCTATCTTCACTTTTTTACCATCCGTCCTTTCCTGAGTCACTTCACTCCAGTTCCCACACCCCTGCCAAGTTAATTTAAACCCTCTCCAACAACTCTAACAAACCTGCCCTCGAGAATATTGGCCCCCCTTGGGTTCAGGTGCAACCCGTCACTTTTGAACAGGTCGCACCTCCCTCAGAAGAGATCCCAATGATCCAACAACCTGAAGCCCTGCTGCCTGCAACAGCTTCTCTGCCACGCATTTATATGCCAAATCATCCTGTTTCTACTGTCACTGGCACATGGCACAGGCAGCAATCCAGAAATTACTACCTAGGAGGTCCTGTTTCTCAGCTTTCTACCTAGCTCTCTAAAATCTCTTTTCAGGATCTCATTGCTCTTCCTTCCTATGTCATTGGTAACAATATATACCAAGACATCTGGCTGCCTCCCATGTTGTGGGGAAGCATAACCTTGTGGCTGACTGCCTTTCCTGGCCCTTCACTGGCACTGTTCATTTGGGTGTAGATTACGCCCAGATGGTGGCAGATCAGGTTTCAGACTCAGGCGTGCAGATACTGAGTTCAGCAGACACAGGGTTGAAAATGGTGAACATTACCTTCAGTGACAGTGGCATTTCGCTATGCGTGAAGTGTCAACGGTGTGACCCAGGCCAGTTGTTCCAGTGAGCTGGTGGAGGCACATTTCTGATGCTGTCCATGGGCTTTCTCAGCCATGCCAGAGGGCATCACCGAAACTGGTGACCGAAAAGTTTGTGTGGCACGGGCTTAAGAAGGATGTCAGGGACTGGGCTAGTGCTTGTTTGGTATATCAACGTACGAAAGTGCACCGACGCACTAAGAGTCCTTTGGCTCCTTTCGTGGTCCCTGAGCAGTGTTTTGAATGCGTGAATGTGGATTTGGTTGGCCCGTTGCCACCAACTTGTGAGTTTACTCACCTCACTGTCGTTAAGGAGGTAGTGCCGCTGTCGTCATTTCAGCTGTGGAGGTGGAGCAAGCATTTGTTGGCTAGTGGATCGTATGGTTCGGCATCCCGTTAGATACCTTTTCACACCAAGGGATGCAGTCCACATCCAAACTTTGTTGTGTGGTTGCCTGTGATCTGCTTGTCAAACTGCAATGGACCATGGCTTTACACCCTCAGGCCAACAGTCAGTGCGTGCGGTTCTACCGTTCAATGAAAGCCGTTCTCTGTGCATGCCTCCGTGATGGTTGTTGGGTGGATAGACTGCTGTGGGTCATGTTGGGCCTGAGGACAGCCCCGAAGGTGGACCTTCAATCCTCTTCTGCAGAGCTCGTTTTTGGGCAACCCCTGCAGGTGCCACGAGAGTTTCTCCCAACATCCATGGTCGGCTTTGCAGCAGTAGTCGGCTTTTATGGACAGTGTCAAAACTTTTGCTTTAGTGCCTATGACACAGCATGGCCTGCCATGGTTGCACCTGTTATCAGGTCTGCAGGAGGTGAAATATGTGTTTGTACATGATGATGGACATCAAAGTCTCCTGTGGCCACATTATGATGGCCCATTCGCATGTTGGAAGCAGGGGATAAGTTTTTTTATGCTGGACTTTGGAGGTATTCCAGACAGTGTTTCTGTGGATCATCTCAAGCCTGCCCATTTGGACCTGGACTCTCCAGTGGAAGTGGCACAGTCCCCACAGAGGGACCAGCCTCCCACCTCCAGACCTTCTGATATTGACTGTTCTTCCTCCCCAGCACCTGCCTGTGAAGGCAGGAGTAGATGTGTAGGATCTCCTTAATTACATTAGGTGGAATTCACCCAGAATATTAAGGGTTAAGTTTGTTATGTATGTGACGTGTTACGTTGTATGTTATTACGTTCTGCCGGCGGTTTTTCTCTAATATATATGTATATGTAACCCTCCGGTTCGGTTGGCAGCGATAGTCTGGGGAAGACAGTCTCTGGCCCCGCCAAGTGTGTGAAATCCGAGGTGCAAAACCTCCGTGTTTTGTGGACGCTGCGTGATGTGTTCGCCTGTTACAAATCAGTACCAGGAAATAACAGACAGTATATCATATGCAATTAAATGGTTTAGCTTTATAATTCTTAATTTAACTAAAGGATTAATAAAGAAAAACAAAAAGAAAAGGGCCGGTTTTAATGAAACTGTCTAATGTGCACAAGTTGGAACTCATGGTTTCCCTTCTAATGGTCCACCATCAATTTCCACCCGCTTCATCGACTCCTGGCCCCACTCCAAGTCCACTCCTTTCTGGGGTCTATGACCTCTCTTTTCTGGCGTCTTCTCTCTCCATCTCTCACTGAACAAAAGACCCAGATCACTTCGGTCTCAGGCACACAGCAAGAAAAAAACACTCCCCTCATTGGACGGTTCACATTCCAAAGCACCCTTTATCTCTAACCATAACCCTAACACTGCTTCTACAGAATGACCATTACATTAACAGTGAAACCTTTCCCAGGGTGTTACACTGTCCCCCCACCAAACTTAGTCATGTCCTCATGACATTGAGAAAATTTGCCAACCCTTCATGCAAAGCACAAAGTCCAACCCAGGTGTAAAAGGCAGTGACGTAGCTCCCCGAAGTGGTAGGGGCCACACTTTGTTCCCCTGGTGCTACATAGGCCAGCCTGTCCAGTGGTCTCCTGGTCTCTGCACCCCCTCATCTTCCTCTTCATGTTTCAACACTACTGGGGATGTTTCTAGTCTACACGGCAAGGCCTCCTTCGGCTTATCACTCATGCCCTCCTGCAACTTGGATTCCTCTGTCCCTTGGCTGAACCCCGCTTCGTCCCTTACAGGGTCCTGCTGAACCCCAGGCTGTCCACAGATAGACCCTCTGATTTCACCTGACTCAGTGTGAGAAGATTTGGGAATCTCTTCCTCAATCAGTAGGGAGTTAGCAAAAGGCAGCATGTACCACACCCCCATATCCTCATCCTCTGAATCAGTATCCCACTCAGGGGCAGGGGCCAGTCTAATCTCTCCTACTGTTGGTCTTTCAGTCGCCCTGTTTTGCCACAGAGTCCTCTTACTAGTCTCTAGGTCAGGCTCTGGATCAACCTGCACCTCTTGTCCCAGGGGCATAAGGTTGTTCCGATGGATAATCTTGACAGACCCATCCTCTGGTTTCACCCGGAAGACTGGTACATTTGGCATCTGACTCTCCTCTACATAAGGCGTAGCCACCAAGCGGTCAGCCAACTTATGCTTCCCAGGTAACCTCAAATTCCTTATGAGGACTTGGTCCCCTGACATGAGTTTGGAAAACCTAACCTTTTGATCATACCGCCTCTTATTTCCTTGATTCTGCTTGGCAGCCATGACCTCAGCTAATTTATAAGCCTTTTTCAGCTTTCTTCTCCTATCAGACACATTCTTCAGATAAGTCTTCAGTGGTAGTTCTTCCTCACCAATCCCAAAACAAAGGTCAATAGGCAACCACGCCTTGCCCAAACATTAGATAATATGGCAAGTACCCGGTAGCTTCATTTCGGGTACAGTTGTAGCAGTGAACTAGATGTCCAATATGTTGACTCCACCTGCTCTTCTTGCTGATCTCCTAGGTTCTGAGCATGTCTAGCAAGGTTCGACTAAACCTCTCAGGCTGGGGATCACCCTGCGGGTGATAAGGAGTAGTCCTTGATTCTGAGCATGCTCAGTAACTCATGGATAGACCTAATCTTGAAATCCCATCACTGATCACTATGGATCTGCCTGGAGAGGCCATAATTTATACTTCCCTTCCCCCTCGGGAGTGGGCTTTATTCCAGAGAATATTCTTAGCTTCTGATAACTAGGACCCTCTGCCTATGCACTGGGCCATTTATTCGCCAGGGAGGTAAGGGCTGATCCTAGCTCAGAACTCTCATTCTTCATTGGGGGAGGGGGAACTAATCAGACACTCCAAATCCAACCACTCCTTCCCCTCACTCCTCAGAAACGAGAGAACCCTGTCTTCCTTCCTTAGAAGGTTGGCGTCATTCAATGTCTGTAGTGAGATGCTGAAGATGTTCTATAGGTCAGTTGTGGAGAGCGCCCTCTTCTTTGTGGTGGCGTGTTGGGGAGGAAGCATTAAGAAGAGGGACGCCTCACGTCTTAATAAGCTGGTAAGGAAGGCGGGCTCTGTCGTGGGCAAAGTACTGGAGAGTTTAACATCGGTAGCTGAGCGAAGGGCGCTGAGTAGGCTACGGTCAATTATGGATAACTCTGAACATCCTCTACATAGCACCATCCAGAGACAGAGAAGCAGTTTCAGCGACAGGTTACTATCGATGCAATGCTCCTCAGACAGGATGAAGAGGTCAATATTCCCCAATGCCATTAGGCTTTACAATTCTACCGCCAGGACTTAAGAACTTTTTAAAAGCTATTATTAATGCTTTTGAGATAGTGATTTAGATGCATATCATATTTTTTACTGAGTTAAGTATTGTATGTAATTAGTTTTGCTACAACAAGTGTATGGGACATTGGAAAAAAGTTGAATTTCCCCATGGGGATGAATAAAGTATCTATCTATCTATCTATCTTTGAAATCTGCCCCCAGCTATGGGAGACTCGACTTTATGACTCGGCCCGTGCCATTACATTCTTCTCCTCCCAGAAAGCATGGACAGCCCATGGCCCCCCTCTCCTGGGGCCCCAATAGTACAAGGCAGTTCCACAGCCATTATGTCAGCGCTAGTCTGAACTAAAACAAGGTCTGTGCCCACCATTTTATCAAAACTCTGCCCAACAATCTCAACCTTGCCTACAGCTTTAACAGTACTTAAAAGCCAAATTAACAATTCAGCCAGGGTATGAATATCTACCCCACTCAACACGCATACATTTGTTACTGGTAACCTCATGGAGGTACACCACCACTCAACTCTGGCAACATCCATACTAGCATAGACTTAAACATGCAACCCAATGGTTCAATGCTCAGGGCAATCACACAGCCTCCAACAAAATCAATCCTGGACGAACCTCCATAATTGTAACCCTGAAGTTTGGCCGGCGGCATTAGTCTAGGGAAGACAATCTCTGGCCCTGCCAAACGTGTGAAATTCGAGGTGCAAAACTTCCATGTTTGTGTGGATGCTGCATGATATGTTCCGCTGTTACAAATCAGTACCATGAAATAACAGACAGTACACCATATGCATTTAAACGGTTTAGCTGTACAATTCTTAATTTGACTAAAGGGCTGGTAAAAAAAAACAAAACCAAAAACAAAAACAAACACAAACAAAAACAGGGCCCATTTTAACGAAACAGTGAACAAGTTGGAGCTCAGGGTTTCCCTTCCACTGATCCACCATTGATTTCCTGGGCTTCGTCAACTCCTGGCCCCATTCCAAGTCTACTCCTTTCTGGGGTCTATGACCTCTTCTTTCTCATGCCTTCTCTCTCCATCTGTCACTGAACAAAAGGCCCTGACCACCTTGGTCTCAGGCACACAGCAAGAAAAAAAATACTCCGCTCATTGGACGGTTCACATTTCAAAGCACACGCTATCTCTAACCATAACCCACCACTGCTGCTACAGAAAGGCCATTATATTAGCAATGAAATATTTCCTATACACATTGCCATTCGTTTGTGGTGGAATAAAGTGTTCATTAGAAATAATTACACTCGTGCCAACTTTTGTCGACACTCCTACATGGTACTTAATAAAAGCTTCCCAATTCTCCATCTTCCTGCTAATTTTTGCTTTGTTGTATGCCCTCTTTGTTTTTGGAATACATTTAATCTACATCTTCCTCATTTTTCATGGAAACTCACACCATTGCTGCTCTGCTAACATCCCTGCCAGCAGCTCTTTCCAACTTACTTTGGCCAGCTCCTCTCTCATACCACTGTAATTTCCTTTACTCCTCTGAAATACTGCTATGTCAGACTTTACTTGCTCCCTATCAAATTTCAAGATGAACTCAGTCATATTGCGATCACTGCCTCCTAAGGGTTCATAAGACCATAAGACATAGGAGCAGAATTAAGCCATTCAGCCCATCAAATCTGCTCTGCCATTGCATCATGGCTGATCCCAGATCCCACTCAACCCCATACATCTGCTTTCTCGTCATATCTTTTGATGCCTTGACCAATCAAGAAACGCCAAACTTCTGCCTTAAACATATGCACGGACTTGGCCTCCCTGCAGTCTGTGGTACAGCATTCCACAGGTTCATTACTCTGGTGAAAAGAAAGCTCCTCCTTACCTCTGTTCAAAAATGTTGCCCCTCAATTTTGAGGCTGTGCCCTGTACTTCTGGATGTTTCCACCATAGGAAACATCCTCTCCACATCCTCCCTAACTACTCCTTTCAACATTCAGTGGGTTTCAATGAGATCCCCTGTGTTCTTCTAAATTCCGGTGAGTACAAGCTGCCAAGCACTGTATTCCATCTACCTCTTTTTGGCTAATTCCTCAATTTGTCTAAGTCCTGCTGCAACTACATTGCCTTCTCAGTACTACCTACTCCTCCCCCAACTTTGTATCATCTGCAAACTTTGCTACAAAGCCATCAATTCCAATATTCAAATAATTGTCAAACAATATGCAAAGTAGTGGTACTAGTACTGACCTCTGAGGAACACCAATAGTCACTGGCAGCCAACCAGAAAAGGCCCCTTTTATGACCACTTGCTGTCTTAATCCTTTATCCATGCCAGTGTCTTTCCTAACACCATAGGATTTTATTTTGTTAAGTAGCCTCATGTATGGCACCTTATCAAATGCCTTCTGAAAATCCAAGTAAGGAGTAACAAGGTGGATGAACTTAGAGCGTGCATCAAAATGTGGAACTGTGACGTTGTGGCCATTACAGAGACTGGGATGTCTCAGGAGCAGGAATGGCTGCTGAGGCTTTAGATAGTTCAAAAAGAACAGAGAGGGAGGCAAAAGAGGTGGGGGGTGGCATTGCTAATTAGGGATAGTGTTACAACTGTAGAAAAGGAGGAAGTCATGGAGGGATAGTCTATTGAGTCAGTGTAAGTCAGAAACAGGAAAGGGGCAATAATTCTACTGGGTGTTTTTTATAGACACCCCCCCAATAGTAACAGGGATATCAAGGAGCAGATAGGGAGGCAGATTCTGGAATGGTGCAATAATAATAGGGTTGTTGTGATAGGTGATTTTAACTTTCCTAATAGTGATTGGCATCTCCTTACCGAGGGGATGTCAGTGGTAGGTTTTCACCCAGGGAGTGGTAGGTGTGTGAAATACACTGCCAGCGGCAGTAGTGGAGGCAGATACAATAGGGTCTTTTAAGAACCTGTTAAATATATACATGGAGCTGAGAAAAATAGAGGGCTATATGTTAGGGAAATTCTAGGCAGTAGGTTACATGGTTGGCACAACATAATGGACCGAAGAGCCTGTAATGTGCTGTAAATTTCTATGTTCTATATTTTATGTAAATGATACCCACTACCTCTCCTTTGTCCACCCTGCTTGTTACTTCCTTGAAGAACTCTAACAAATTTGTCAGGCAAGATTTCCCTCTACAGAAACCAAGCTGACTTTGAGTTACGTTATCATTAGTCTCCAAGTATCCCAAAACCTCATCCTTAATAATAGACTCCAACACTTTCCCAACTACTGAGGTTAGGCTAACTGGCCTGTAATTTTCTTTCTTTTGCCTTCCTCCCTTATTAAAGAGTGGAGAGACATTTGCAATTTTCCATTCCTCTGGGACCAATCTAGAATCAAGTGATTCTTGAATGATCATGACCAATGCATCTGTTATCTCTTCAGCAACCTCTCTCAGAACTCTGGGATGTAGTCCATCTGGTCCAGGTGACTTATCCACCTTAAGACCTTTGAGTTTGCCTGGCTCTTTTTCCTTTGTAATAGCAATGGAACTCATTCCTGCTCTTTGTCCCCACCAGCATCATTACTACCTCACCAGCATCATTTTCTAGCGGTCCATTACGAACTCTCAGCCATGGATGCCTACGTCAGCCATTGGTGAACAACTTCTTCTATGGGACTTATATATCCTGTGCTTTGTGAACTATTCCCAGAAACTTCAGCCATCTCTACTCTGCCGTAATCTCTGCCAGTATCCTCTTCCAATTCAGCTGAGCAAACTCCTTTCTCATGTTTCAGTAATTCCCTTTATTTCATTGTAATACTGATACAGTTGACTTAATGCTTCTCCCTCTCAAATTGCAGTATGATCAGTCATATTATGATCACTGACTCCTAAGGGTTCCTTTACATTAAGCTCCCTGATAAGATTTGTGTTTTTACAGCCAATCTAAGATTGCCTTTCCCTGAGTAGGATCAAACTCAAGCTAAAAAGCCATCTCATAGGCATTCAACAAATTCCCTATCCTGCAATTTGACAACAACTTCATTTTCCCAATCCCCTTGCATATTGAAGTCCCTCATTAGAATTGTGACATCACCTTTATTACATGCACTTTCCAGCTACTTTGCAATCACAATCCCATGTATTGGCTACTGTTTTGAGGCCTTTATATCAGAATCAGAATCAGAATCAGACTTTAATCACCAAGTACCTATGCACAAGGAATTTACCTCCGGCAGATGTTGTCTCTCTGCTCATAACAATAATAATGATAAATATAAATGAAAATATAGATTATACTTACAGGTAGTGCAATCCAAGTAATAGTTAGCCGACAGTTAACCGGCAGTTAACTGTTCAGCAAAGTGACCGCAGTAGGGAAAAAACTTCTCCAGTGCCTATTAGTCTTAGTCTGGAGGGATCTGAAGCGCCTACCAGACGGAAGCAGATCAAACAGTCCGTGCGCAGGATGGGAGGAGTCCTTTATGATGTTCCCCGCCCTCTTCTTCAACCTGGAAGAGTACAGGTCCACAATAGAGGGCAGGGAAGCTCCAATGATGCGCTTGGCAGTCCTCACTGTGCGCTGTAGTCTGGTTCTATCCTGCTTGGTGGCGGCTCCAAACCACACAATGATGGAGGTGCACAGGACAGACTCAATGACTGCAGTGTAGAACTGCAGCAGCAATTCCTGAGGCAGACCGTATTTCCTCAAGAGCCGTGATTCCCATGATGGATTTTTTACCCTTGCAGTTTCTTAACTCCTCCCACAAAGATTCAACCTTCTCTGCCCTTATGTCACCTCTCTTACCAACAGAGCCATAGCATCAGCTATGGCTTCCCGCCTGTCTTTTCTATACAAAGTATATCCTTTGATGATAAGTCCCAACTATGGCCTCTTTCAGCCATGACTCAGTAATGCCTACAATATCATACCGACAAATCTCTAATTGCAATATGAGTTTGTCCATCATATTTCGAATGCTACATGTTTTTAAATACACTTCCTTCACCCTGCATTCTTCGCCCATTTGAATTTTGCCTCTGTGGTACAATTTAACTTTTTGCACTGTCTGCATTTGTACCCAATCATCATCCATCATCGACTTGTAAACCCACTGCTTCCTTTATCTTAAACTCCTTAATCCCCTCTGGTTCATTACATAACACCCAATCCAGTATAGCTGATCCCCTAGTAGGTTCAGTGACAAACTGTTCTAAAAAGCTACCTCTTAGGTATTCAACAAGCTCACTCTCTTGAGATCCATTACCAACCTGATTTTCCCAATCAACCTACATGTTAAAATCTCCTATAACTATAAAATCTCCTCTTGCTAGAGAGGCTGCTGTGGATTTAAACAAGATATGAGGGGGGAGGGGAACCAGAGTGTAGGAACAGATGAATGGGAGAAGGAAGAAAAAGAAGACAGTGAAGTTCTTTGTACTGTTAGAGATAAACAGAGAGGAAGAGGTGGAGAATTTCTTAAATGCATTTATTTCAATGCTGGGAGCATTGTAAGAAAGGTGGATGAGCTTAGAGCATGGATTGATACCTGGAAATATGATGTTGTAGCTATTAGTGAAACATGGTTGCAGGAGGGGTGTGATTGGCAACTAAATATTCCTGGATTTCGTTGCTGCAGGTGTGATAGAATCTGAGGGACAAGAGGAGGTGTTGCATTGCTTGTCAGAGAAAATATTACAGCAGTGCTCTAGCAGGATAGATTAAAGGGCTCATCTAGGGAGACTATTTGGATGGAATTGAGGAATGGAAAAGGTGTAGTAACACTTATAGGGGTGTATTATAGACCACCTAATGGGGAATGAGAATTGGAGGAGCAAATTTGTAAGGAGATAGCAGATATTTATAGTAAGCACAGGGTTGTGATTGTGGGAGATTTTAATTTTCCACACTTAGATTGGGAAGCCCATTCTGTAAAAGGGCTGGATGTTTTGGAGTTTGTAAAATGTGTGCAGGATAGTTTTTTGCAGCAATACATAGAGGTACCAACTAGAGAAGGGGCAGCATTGAATCTTCTATTAGGGAATGAAATAGGTCAGGTGACAGAGGTATGTGTTGGGGAGCACTTCAGGTTCAGTGATCACAATACCATTAGTTTCAATATAATTATAGAGAAAGATAGGACTGGACCCAGGGTTGAGATTTTTGATTGGAGAACGGTTAACTTTGAGGAGATGTGAAAGGATTTAGAAGGAGTGGATTGGGACAATTTGTTTTATGGGAAGGATGTAATAGAGAAATGGAGGTCATTTAAAGGTGAAGTTTTGAGGGTACAGAATCTTTATGTTCCTGTTAGGTTGAAAGGATAGGTTAAAAGTTTGGGAGAGCCATGGTTTTCAAGAGACATTGGAAACTTGGTTAGGAAAAAGAGAGATATCTACAATAAATATAGGTAGCATGGAGTAAATGGGTGCTCGAGGAATATAAAGAATGTAAGAAGAATCCTAAGAAAGAAATTAGAAAAGCTAAAAGAAGATATGAGGTTGCTTTGGCAAGTAAGATGAAAATAAATCTGAAGGGTTTCTACAGTTATATTAATAGCAAAAGGATAGTGAGGGATAAAATTGGTCCCTTAGAGAATCAGAGTGGACAGCTATGTGTGGAGCTGAAAGAGATGGAGGAGATTTTTAACAATTTCTTTTCTTTGGTATTCACTAAGGAGAAGGATATTGAATTGTGTAAGGTAAGGGAAACAAGTAGGGAAGTTATGGAAACTATGATGATTAAAGAGGAGGAAGTACTGGCGCTTTTAAGGAATATAGAAGTGGATAAATCTCTGGATCCTGACAGGATATTCCCTAGGACCTTGAGGGAAGTTAGTGTAGAAATAGCAGGGGCTCTGACAGAAATATTTCAAATGTCATTAGAAATGGAGATGGTGCTGGAGGAATGCCGTATTGCTCACGTGGTTCCATTGTTTAAAAGGGGTTCTAAGAGTAAACCTAGCAATTATAGGCCCGTCAGTTTGACGTCAGTGGTGGGTAAATTAATGGAAAGTATTCTTAGAGATGGTATATATAATTATTTGGATAGACAGGGTCTGATTAGGAACCGTCAGTATGGATTTGTGCGTGGAAGGTCATTTTTGACAAATCTTATTGAATTTTTTAAAGAAGTTACGAGGAAAGTTGACGAGGGTAAAGCAGTGGATGTTGTCTATATGGATTTCAGTAAGGCCTTTAACAAGGTTCCGCACGGAAGGTTAGTTAGGAAGGTTCAATTCTTAGGTATTAATATTGAAGTAGTAAAATGGATTCAACAGTGGCTGGATGGGAGATGCCTGAGAATAGTGGTGGATAACTGTTTGTCAGGTTGGAGGTCGGTGACTAGTAGTGTGCCTCAGTACTGGGTCCAATGTTGTTTGTCATATACATTAATGATCTGGATGATGGGGTGGTAAATTGGATTAGTAAGTATGCAGATAATACTAAGGTAGGTGGCATTGTGGATAATGAAGTAGGTTTTCAAAGCTTGCAGAGAGATTTAGGCCAGTTAGAAGAGTGGGCTGAACGATGGCAGATGGAGTTTAATGCTGATAAGTGTGAGGTGCTACATTTTGGTAGGAATAATCCAAATAGGACATACATGGTAAATGGTTGGGCATTTAAGAATGCAGTAGAACAGAGTGATCTAGGAATAATGGTGCATAGTTCCCTGAAGGTGGAATCTCATGTGAATAGGGTGGTGAAGAAAGCTTTTGGTATGCTGGCCTTTATAAGTCAGAGCATTGAGTATAGGAGTTGGGATGTAATGTTAAAATTGTACAAGGCATTGGTAAGGCCAAATTTGGAGTATTGTGTACAGTTCTGGTCACCGAATTATAGGAAAGATGTCAACAAAATAGAGAGAGTACAGAGAAGATTTAACCATATAACCATATCACAATTACAGCATGGAAACAGGCCATCTCGGCCCTTCTAGACCATGACGAATTTACTAGAATGTTACCTGGGTTTCAGCACCTAAGTTAGAGGGAAAGGTTGAACAAGTTAGGTCTTTATTCGTTGGAGCGTAGAAGGTTGAGGGGGGACTTGATAGAGGTATTTAAAATTATGAGGGGGATAGATAGAGTTGACGTTGATAGGCTTTTTCCATTGAGAGTAGGAGAGACTCAAACAAGAGGGCATGAGTTGAGAGTTAGGGGGCAAAAGTTTAAGGGTAACATGAGGGGGAATCTCTTTACTCAGAGAGTGGTAGCTGTGTGGAACGAGCTTCCAGTAGAAGTGGTAGAGGCAGGTTTGGTATTGTCATTTAAAGTAAAATTGGATAGGTATATGGACAGGAAAGGAATGGAGGGTTATGGGCTGAGTGCGGGTCAGTGAGACTAGGTGAGAGTTAGCGTTCGGCACGGACTAGAAGGGCCGAGATGGCCTGTTTCCGTGCTCTAATTGTTATATGGTTATATGGTTATAACTACTATAAAATTGCCTTTTTGACTCGCCTTTTCTATTTCCTGTTGTAATCTGTGGTCCTCCTCCCAGGCACTGTTGGGAGGCCTGTATATAACTGCTGTCAATGTCCTTTTACCCTTGCAGTTTCTTAACTCAACCCACAAGGATTCAATATCTTCTAATCCTATGTTCCTTTCTAACAATTTTCAGCCATTCTTTACCAGCAAAGCCATGCCACCCCCTCGGCCTACCTTCCTATCCCTTCAGTACAATGTGTAACCTTGGACATTCTGCTCCCAATTAAAACCAGCCTCTAGTCACAGTTCAGTGATGGCCACAACGTCATACCTAGCTATGTGTAATAGTGCAACAAGAACATCCACCTTATTTCTTATACTCTGCGTATTGATATAACTTGCACTGATACCCACGCTGCTGGCTACAATTTTGTCCTATCATCTGCCTGCCCTTCCTGCTTCCTGCTTCATGCTATCTTTGTTTTTTTTTACCATCCGTCCTCTCCTGAATACCTTCACTCCTTTTTTCACACCCCCCCCTGTCAAATTAGTTTAATTGTCCACAGCTTTGGGCCCCACATCTCAGAAAGAATGTGTTGTCATTGGAGAGGGTCCATAGGAGATTCATGAGGATGATTCCAGGAATGAAGGGGTTAACATATGAGGAGCATTAGGCAGCTTTGGGCCTGCACTCACTGGAATTTAGAAGAATGTGTGCGGATCTCATTGAAACCTACCGAATGTTGAAAGGACTAGATAGGGTGGATGTGGAGAGGATGTTTCATATGTTGAGGGTATCCAGAACTAAAAGGCCTCAATGTTGAGGGGCAACTTTTCAGATCAGAAGTAAAGAGAATTTTTAAAGCCAGGGAGTAGTGGATCTGTGGAATGCTTGCCACAGATTGTGGCGGAGGCCAAGTCCATGGGTATATTTAAGGTGAATGTTATGGGCATCAAAGGATATGTCAAGAAGGCAGGTGTATGGGGTTGAGTGGGATCCGGGATCAGCCATGATGGATTGGCAGAGCAGACTCGATGGGTGAATGACCATTAGTCATCGAGACCTAATTCTGCTCCTATGTCTTATGGTTTTACGGTCTAAACCCACCCCATCAGCTGTAACAAGTCTGCCTGAAAGATTATTAGTCTCCCTTGGGTACATGTGCAACCCATCCCTTTTGTACAGGGCATACCTTCCCCAGAAGAGAGCCCAATGATCCAAGAACCTGAAGCTCTACCCCCTGCACCAGATTCTCAGCCACACAGCTATTTGCCAAATCATACTGTTTCTACCCTCACAGTTGTGAGGTCCTGCTTCTCAGCTTTCTGTTGAGCTCTCTAAATTCTCTCTTCAGGATGCCATTGGTTTTCCTTCCTATGTCATTGGTACCAATATGTACCAAAACATTTAGCTGCTCTCTCTCACTCCCCAAAATGCTGTGGACGCGTCCAAGATTTCCTGTACTGTAGTCCCTGTCCACTTACTTCCCTCGTGTCAAATTTCCTGTACTGAACTTCCTGTCCACTCACTTCCCTCGTGTCACATTTCTTGTACTATACAGGATGTCTGTTCACTTCCCTCAAGTCACATTTCCTATACTGTACTCCATGTCCACTCACTTCTCTCGTGTCACATTTCCTCTACTTTACTCCATGTCCAGTCACTTCCCTCGTGTCACATTTCCTATACTATACCCCTGACCACTCAATTCCCTTGTGTCCCATTTCCTGTATTATACTCCATGTCCACTCACTTCTCTGTCACATTTCCTGCACTATACTCCCTGTCCACTCATATTCCTCATGTCACATATCCTGTGCTGTACTCCATAGCCACTCAATTCCCTCGTGTCACATTTCCTGTACTACATGTCTAGTCACATCCCCTGAGTCACATTTCCTGTACTATACTACCTGTCCACTAATTTTCCTCGTGTCACATTTCCTGTACTAAACTCCCTGTCCACACAAAACACTCATGTCATATTTCCTGTACTGGACTCCATATCCATTCACTACCTCGTGTCATATTTCCTGTAGTATACTGCCTGTCCACTCACTTTCCTTGTCTAACATTTCCTGTATTATAATCCCTGTCCACTAACATCGCTCTTAGCACATTTCCTATACTATACTCCCTGTCCACCCACTTACCTTGTGTCCCATTTCCTGTACTATACTCCATGTCCACTCACTTCCCTCATTTCAGATTTCCTGTACTATACTCCCTGTCCAGTCAATTCTCTCGTGTCACTTTTCCTGTACTATACTCTGTATCCAATCACTTCCCTCATGTTACATTTCCTGTACTGTACTCCATGTCCACTCACTTCTCCTGTGTCACATTTCCTATACTATACTCCGTATCTAGTCACTTCCCTCGTGTCACATTTTTCTGTAGACTCAATTATCTTGTTTCACAATTCTGTAGGGTAATAAACATCAACTCACCCTTTCCATGTCACATTAGCAGTATAATGCTCCCTGTGTACTCACCACTCTCTTGTCACATTCTCTGTACTATACACCCTATCCACTTACTTTCCTCTGTCACATTTCCTCTACTATACTCTCTGTCCACTCACTTCCCTTGTGTCACATTTCCTGTACTATATTCCTTCTCCACTCACATCCCTTGTGTCACATTTCCTGTACTACACTCCCTATCCACTCTCTTTCCTCATCTGGACTCCAGCACCATCACTGCGGAAACCCGGACTCCAGCACCATCACAGCGGGTTCCAATGGCCATGGATTGGCCCCGGCTGTCGATCTCAACTGCTTCAGCAACCCAGGACATACTGAAAACCCAGACTCCAGCACCATCAACGCAGGTTCCAACAGCCATGGACAGCTTCAAAGCGATTGCGCAACCACTGACTGCGACTCCAGCCTTGAACTCCAGGCCGGGTCTTCACATGCTGCGATTGTGACTCCTGTCTCCCCTTCCCCCACCACTAGGCAATCCCCTCTCCCTCAGATCCCATCGTCTCCTCTTATCCCACCCCCTCCGGTCTTCTATCATTTCGCATTTCCCCCTCCCCCACTACTTTCAAATCTCTTACTATCTTTCCTTTCAGTTAGTCCTGACGAAGGGTCTCGGCCCGAAACATCGACAGTGCTTCTCCTTATAGATGCTGCCTGGCCTGCTGTGTACCACCAGCATTTTGTGTGTGTTGTTCTCATTCCTCATGTCACATTTCCTGTACTTTTCTACCTGTTCTCTCACTTCCCTGTGACACTTTTCCTGTAATGTACTCCCTTTCCACTCTCTTCCCTCATGTCACATTTCCTGTACTATTTGCCTGTCCACTCACTTACCTTTTGCCACATTTCCTGTACTGGACTCCCTAACTACCTGCTTCCATCGTGTCACATTTCCTGTCCTATACTCTATATCAAATCACTTCGCTTGTTTCACAATTCCTATACTGTACTTCATGTCCACTCACTTCCCTTGTGTCACATTTCCTGTACTATATTCCCTGTTCACTCACTTCCCTCATGTCCCATTACCTGTGCTATATTCAGTGTCTGATCACTTCTCTCGTGTCACATTCCCTGTACTATAGTCCCTGTCCTCTCACTCCCAGCATCTGTTTCTGGGTTCTGTAAGTCTTTCCTTGATCTGCTGATCCAATCTGTCTCTGTGGCGAGTACGGGGTCTCAGACTGCATAGGGAAGGGATAAAGTGGTTGTAATTCAATCTGTTCTTTTTTTAATCCAAGTCAGTAATAAAGATGGTAATGAGATGAGGCCCCAGCACTGATCCCTGTGGCACACCACTGTTTGCTGACAGCTAGCCTGAAAGTGACTCATTTATCCCAACTCTCTTTGTTAGGCATTCCCTTGTACATGCCTGAGACAAGTTAGGAACTAAGAAGGTAAACTTTACACTAACTGATGGAAACAATCAGAATCAGGTTTGTTATCACTGGCATGTGTCGTGAACTGGCAGGATACTTGGTAGTGTGGAGGAGCAGAGGGATCTGGGGGTACATGTCCACAGATCCCTGAAAGTTGCCTCACAGGTAGATAGGGTAGTTAAGAAAGCTTATGGGGTGTTAGCTTTCATAAGTCGAGGGATAGAGTTTAAGAGAGGCGATGTAATGATGCAGCTCTATAAAACTCTAGTTAGGCCACACTTGGAGTACTGTGTCCAGTTCTGGTTGCCTCACTATAGGAAGGATGTGGAAGCATTGGAAAGGGTACAGAGATTTACCGGGGTGCTGCCTGGTTTAGAGAGTATGCATTATGATCAGAGATTAAGGGAGCTAGGGCTTTACTCTTTGGAGAGAAGGAGGATGAGAGGAGACATGATAGAGGTGTACAAGATATTAAGAGGAATAGACAGAGTGGACAGCCAGCACCTCTTCCCCAGGACACCACTGCTCAGTACAAGAGGACATGGCTTTAAGGTAAGGGGAGGGAAGTTCAAGGGGGATATTAGAGGAAGATTTTTCACTCAGAGAGTGGTTGGTGCGTGGAATGCACTTTCTGAGTCAGTGGTGGAGGCAGATACATTAGTGAAGTTTAAGAGACTACTAGACAGGTATATGGAGGAATTTAAGATGGGGGGGTTATATGGGAGGCAGGGTTTGAGGGTCGGCACAACATTGTGGGCCGAAGGGCCTGTAATGTGCTATACTGTTCTATGTTCTATGAAATTTGTTAACTTAGTAGCAACAGTCCAATGCAATACATAATATAGAAGAAGGGAAAATAAATAAATAAAACTTTACAGCACAGAAACAGGCCTTTTGGCCCTTCTTGGCTGTGCCGAACCATTTTTCTGCCTAGTCGCACTGACCTGCACCTGGCCCATATCTCTCCATACCCCTCTCATCCATGTACCTGTCCAAGTTTTTCTTAAGTGTTAAAAGTGAGCCCGCATTTACCACTTCATCCTGCAGCTCATTCCACACTCCCACCACTCTCTGTGTGAAGAAGCCCCTCCACATGTTCCCTTTAAACTTTTCCCCCTTCACCCTTAACCCATGTCCTCTGGTTTTTTTCTCCCCTAGCCTCAGTGGAAAAAGCCTGCTTGCATTCACTCTATCTATACCCATCATAATTTTATATACCTCTATCAAATCTCCCCTCATTTTTCTATGCTGCAGGGAATAAAGTCCTAACCTATTCAACCTTTCTCTGGAACTCAGTTTCTCAAGTCCCGGCAACATCCTTGTAAACCTTCTCTGCTCGCTTTCAACCTTATTAATATCCTTCCTGTAATTAGGTGACCAAAACTGCTCACAATATTCCAAATTCAGCCTCACCAATGTCTTATACAACCTCACCATAACGTTCCAACTCTTATACTCAATACTTTGATTTATAAAGGCCAATGTACCAAAAGCTCTCTTTACGACCCTATCTACCTGTGACGCCACTTTTAGGGAATTTTGTATCTGTATTCCCAGATCCCTCTGTTCTACTGCACTCCTTAGTGCCCTACCATTTACCTTGTATGTTCTACCTAAATAAATAAATAAATAAATAAATCGCAGTATACGTATTTGAATAGATTAAAAATGGTGCAAAAATCAGAAATAATACATCTTAAAAAAGTGGGGTAGTGTTGAACATTCAATGTCCATTTAGGAATTGGATGGCAGAGGGGAAGAAGCTGAGTGTGTGCCTTCAGGCTTTTGTACCTCTTACCTGATGGTAACAGTGAGAAAAGTGCATGCCCTGGGTGCTGGAGGTCCTTAGTAATGGACACTGCCTTTCTGTGACACTGCTCCCTAAAGATGCCCTGGATACTTTGTAGGCTAGTACCCAAGATGGAGCCGACTAAACTGCAGCTCTTTCATTCCTGTGCAGTAACCCCTCCATAACAGGCAGTGATGCAGCCTGTCGGAATGCTCTCCACAGTACATCTATAGAAGTTTTTACGTGTATTTGTTGACATACCAAATCTCTCAAATACCTAATGAAGTATAGTCACTGTCTGCTTTATAACTGCATCAATATATTGGGACCAGGTTAGTTTCTCAGAGATCTTGACGCCCAGGAACTTGAAACTGCTCACTCTCTCCACTTCTGATCCCTCTATGAGGATTGGTTTGTGCACCTTCATCTTACACTTCTGGAAATCCTCAATCAGCTCTTTCATCTTACTGACGTTGAGTACCAGGTTGTTGATGTGACACCTCTCCACTAGTTAGAAACATAGAAACCTAGAAAACATACAGCACTAAACAGGCCCTTCAGCCCACAAAGCTGTCCTGAACATATCCCTACCTTAGAACTACCTAGGCTTTACCCATAGTCCTCTATTTTTCTAAGGTCCATGTGGCCATGCAGGAGTTTCATAAAAGACCCTATCGTTTCTGCCTCCACCACCGCCACCAGCAGCCCATTCCATGTACTCACCACTCTCTGCATAAAAAATTTGCCCCTGACATCTCCTCTGTACCTACTTCCAAGCACCTTAAAACTATGCCCTCTTGTGCTAGCCATTTCAGCCCTGAGGAAAAGCCTCTGACTACCCACACAATCAACGCCTCTCATTATTTTGTACACCTCTATCAAGTCACCTCTCATCCTCCGTCACTCCAAGGAGAAAAGGCCGAGTTCACTCAACCGATTCTCATTACGCATGCTCCCCTATCCGGGCAACATCCTTGTAAATCTCCTCTGCACCCTTTCTATGGTTTCCATGTCCTTCCTATAGTGAGGCGGCCAGAAATGAGCACAGTACTCCAAGTGGTGTCTGACCAGGGTCCTATATAGCTGCAACATTACCTCTCAGCTCTTAAACTCAATCTCACAATTGATGAAGGCCAATGCACCATATGCCTCCTTAACCACAGAGTCAACCTACGTAGCAGCTTTGAGCATCCTATGCACTCGGACCCCAAGGTCCCTCTAATCCTCCACACTGCCAAGAATCTTACCATTAATACTATATTCTGGCATCATATTTGTTCTACCAAAATGAACCACTTCACACTTATTGGGGTTGAACTCCATCTGCCACTCCTCAGCCCAGTTTGCATCCTATCAATGTCCCATTGTAACCTCTGACAGCCCTCCACACTATCCACAACACCCCCAACCTTTGTGTTATCAACAAACTTACTAACTCATCCCTCCACTTCCTCATCAAGGTCATTTATAAAAGTCACGAAGAGTAAGGGTCCCAGAACAGATCCCTGAGGTACACCACTGGTGACCGACCTCCATGCAGAATATGACCCGTCTACAACCACTCTTTGCCTTCTGTGGGCAAGCCAGTTCTAGATCCACAAAGCAATGTCCCCTTGGATCCCATGCCTCCTTATTTTCTCAATAAGCCTTGCATGAGGTACCTTATCAAATGCCTTTCTGAAACTCATATACATCTACTGCTCTATCTTCATCAATGTGTTTTGTCATATCCTCGAAAAATTCAATCAGGCTCTTAAGGCACAACCTACCTTTCACAAAGCCATGCTGACTATTCCAGATCATATTATGCCTATCCAAATGTTCATAAACCTTGCCTCTCAGGATCTTCTCCATCAACTTACCACTGAAGTAAGACTCACTGGTCTATAATTTCCTGGGCTATCCCTACTCCCTTTCTTGAATAAGGGAACAGCATCTGCAACCCTCCAATCCTCGGGAACCTCTCCCGTCCTCATTGATGATGCAAAAATCACCATCAGAAGCTCAGTAATCTTTTCCCTTGCTTCCCACAGTAGCCTGGGGTACATCCCATCCAGTCCTGGTGACTTACCCCACTTGATGCTTTTCAAAAGCTCCAGCACATCCTCTTCTTTTATATCTACATTCTCAAGCTTTCAGTCCGCTGCAACTCATCCCTACAGTCACCAAGATCCTTTTCCTTAGTGAATACTGAAGCAAAGTATTCATTAAGTACCTCTGCCATCTCCTCCAGTTCCATGCACACTTTTCCACTGTTACACTTGATTGGTTCTATTCTCTCACCTCTTATCCTCTTGCTCTTCATTCTTAAGCTGCTTCCTGCTAGCCTTATAATCTTCTAGATCTCTATCATTACTTAGTTTTTTGAACCTTATGTAAGCTCTTAGAACCATAGGACCATAGAACATTACAGCACAGTACAGGCCCTTCAGCCCTCCATGTTGTGCTGACCCATATAATCCTTAAAAAAGTACTAAATCCACACTACCTCATAACCTTCCATTTTTCTTTCATCCATGTGCCTGTACAAGAGGCTCTTAAATACCCCTAATGTTTTAGTCTCCACCACAATCCCTGGCATGTCATTCCAGGCACTCACAACCCACTGTGTAAAAAAACTTACCCCTGATGTCTCCCCTAAACTTCCCTCCCTTAATTTTGTACATATGCCCTTTGGTGTTTGTTATTGGTGCCCTGGGAAACAGGTACTGACTATCCACCCTATCTATGCCTCTCATAATCTTGTAGACCTCTATCAAGTCCCCTCTCATTCTTCTACACTCCAAAGAGAAAAGTCCCAGCTCTGCTAACCTTGCTTCATATGACTTGTTCTCCAATCTAGACAATGTCCTGGTAAATCTCCTCTGCACCCTCTCCATAGCTTCCACATCCTTCCTATAATGAGGTGACTAGAATTGAACACAATACTCTAAGTGCAGTCTCACTAGAGATTTGTAGAGTTGCAACATGACCTCTCTACTCTTGAACTCAATCCCCCTGTTAATGAAGCCTAGCATCCCATAGGCCTTCTTAACTACCCTGTCAACCTATGCAGCGACCTTGAGGGATGTATGGATTTGAACCCCAAGGACCCTTTGTTCATCCACACTCTTAAGTAATTGACCATTAATCCTGTACTCAGTCTTCTGGTTTGTCCTTCCAAAATGCATCACCTCACACTTGTCTGGATTGAACTCCACCTGCCATTTTTCTGCCCAACTCTGCAGCCTGTCTATATCCTCTTGTAACCTTTGACCACCTACAGCTCCAACCACAACTCCTCCAATTTTCATGTCATCCGCAAACTTACTCACCCATCCTTCCGCCTCTACATCCAGGTCATTTATAAAAATCACAAATAGCAGGGGTCCCAGGACAGATCCCTGCAGCACTCCACTAGTCACCGACCTCCAGGCAGAATACTTTCCTTCCACAACTACCCTCTGCTTTCTTCCTTTAAGCCAATTTTTTATCCAAACAGCCAAGGTTCCACTTATCCCTTGCCTCATGACTTTCTGGATGAGTCTCTCATGAGGGACCTTGTCAAATGCTTTGCTAAAATTCATGTAGACCACATCCACTGCCCTACCCTCATCAACTTCTTTTGTTACCTCTTCAGAAAACTCAATCAAGCTCGTGAGGCACGATCTTCCCTTCACAAAGCCATGTTGACTATCCATGAGTAGACTGTACTTCTCCAAATGCTCATAGATCCTATCCTTAAGAATCCTTTCCAGTAGTTTGCAGACCACCGACGTAAGGCTCACTGGTCTATAGTTCCCAGGTGTCTCCCTATTACCTTTTTTAAACAAGGGAACTACATTTGCCATTCTCCAGTCCTCCGGCACTTCCCCTGCAGCCAAAGAGGATTCAAAGATCATAGCTAATGCTCCTGTGATCTCTTCTCTCTATTCCCACAACAACCTGGGGTGTATCATATCCAGCCCTGAGGATTTATCAATCTTAATGTTTTTAAGAAGATCCAGCACTTCTTCCTTCATCTCCACACTGTTCAGCACACAGGCCTGCTCTACTTCGACCTCATCCTGATCAAGATCCTTTTCACTTGTGAATACTGAAGCAAAGTATTCATTTAGGACCTCCCCAACCTCCTCCGCTTCCAGGCACATGTTGTCCTCTTTATCCTTTAGCAGACCCACTTTCATTCTCGTCATCCTCCTATTCTTCACATACGCATAGAACGCCTTGGAGTTCTCCTTAATTCTACATGCCAAGGCCTTCTCATGCCCCCTTCGAGCTCTCCTAAGTCCTTTCTTTAGCTCCTTCCTGGCTACCCTATATTTCTCATAAGCCCCTCCTACTTCCTGCTTCTTATATCTAACATATGCTTCCTTCTTCCTCTTGACAAGTTGCCTCACATGTTTCATCACCCACGGTTCCCTTTTCCTACCATTTTATCCTTGCCTCAGTGGGACAAACCTATCCTGAACCCAGCTCAAGTGGTCCCTAAACTTCTCCCATATTACTTCTGTACTTTCCCCTTTGAGCATCTGTTTCCAATTTACTCTCGCTAGTTCCTGCCTCATCCCTTCAAAGTTAGCCCTTCCCCAGTTAAGCACTTTACCATTTCGTCTGATTTTATCCCTTTCCATAGCTATGCTGAAGCTAAGGGAGTTATGGTCACTCTCACCAAAATGCTCCCCCACCAAGAGATCTGTCACCTGGCCAGGTTCATTACCCAGAACTAGATCCAGTATAGCTTCTCCTCTCATTGGCAGGTCCACATACTGTGTCAGGAATCCTTCTTGAACACACCTGACAAATTCAGCCCCATCTATCCCCCTTGCACTCAGGAGGTGCCAGTCAATATGAGGGAAGTTGAAATCACCCATAGCTATTACCCTGTATTTCCTGCTTCATTCTAAAATCTGCCTGCTTATCTGCTCCTCGGTGTCCCGAGGGCTATTTGGGGGCCTATAGACTACTCCCAGCACAGTGATTGATCCCTTCCTATTTCTGACTTCCACCCAGACTGACTCCTTTTCCTTTTCTTTTGACTCCTCTTCTTTTCTTCTTGACTAGATTTTCAACAGCCTTTGTACACCATGGTTCCTGTACCCTATCATCCTTTCTTTCTCTCATTGGAACGTATCTACGCAGAACCCCACACAAATATCCCTTGAACGTTTGCCACATTTCTTCCATACGTTTCCCTGAGAACATCTGTTTCCAATTTATGCTTCCAAGTTCCTGCCTGATAGCCTCATATTTCCCCTTACTCCAATTAAATGTTTCCTTAACTTGTCTGTTCCTATCCCTCGCCAATGCTATGGTAAAGGAGATAGAATTGTGCTCACTATCTCCAAAATGCTCTCCCACTGAGAGATCTGACACCTGACCAGGTTCATTTCCCAATACCAAATCAAGTACAGCCTCTCCTCTTGTAGGGTTATCTACATATTGTGTCAAGAAACTTTCCTGAACACACCTAACAAACTCCACCCCATCTCCACCTCTCACTCTAGGGATATGCCAATCAATATTTGGGAAATTAAAATCTCCCACCACAACAACTCTATTATTATTATTCCTTTCCAGAATCCGTCTCCCTATCTACTCCTCAATGTCCCTGTTACTATTGGGTGGTCTATAAAAAGCATCCAGTAGAGTTATTGACCCCTTCCTATTCCGAACTTCTACCCACAGAGTCTCAGTAGACAATCCCTCCATGACTTCCCCCTTTTCTGCAGCCTTGACTAGCCAAGAGTATAAAGGAGGATAGTAAAAGCTTCTTTAGGTATGTGAATAGCAAAAAAATAGTTAAGACCAAAATTGGGCCATTGAAGACAGAAACAGGTGAATTTATTATGGGGAACAAGGAAATGGCAGATGAGTTGAACAGGTACTTTGGATCTGTCTTCACTAGGGAAGACACAAACAATCTCCCAGATGTAATAGTGGCCAAAGGAACTAGGGTAAAGGATGAACTGAAGGAAATTCATATTAGGCAAGAAACGGTGTTGAGTCTGAAGGCTGATAAGTCCCCGGGACCTGATGGTCTGCATCCCAGGGTACTTAAAGAGGTGGCTCTAGAAATCATGGATGCATTGGTAATCATTTTCCAATGTTCTTTTGATTCAGGAACAGTTCCTGCTGATTGGAGGGTGGCTAATGTTGTCCCACTTTTCAAGAAAGGAGGGAGAGAGAAAACAGGGAATTATAGACCGGTTAGCCTGACATCAGTGGTGGGAAAAATTCTGGAGTCAATTATAAAAGAGGAAATTACGACACATTTGGATAGCAGTAGAAGAAGCAGTCCGAGTCAGCATGGATTTATGAAGGGAAAATCATGCTTGACTAATCTTCTGGAGTATTTTGAGAATGTAACTGTGAAAATGGACAAGGGAGAGCCAGTGGATGTAGTGTATATGGACCTCCAGAAAACTTTTGATAAAGTCCCACATAGGAGATTAGTGGGCAAAATTAGGGCACATGGTATTGGGGGCAGAGTACTGACATGGATTGAAAATTGGCTGGCTGACAGGAAACAAAGAGTAGTGATTAACGGGTCCCTTTTGGAATGGCAGGCTGTGACCAGTGGGGTACCGCAAGGTTCGGTGCTGGGACCGCAGCTGTTTACAATATATGTTAATGATTTAGATGGAGGGATTAAAAGTAACATTAGCAAATTTGCTGATGACACAAAGCTGGGTGGCAGTGTGAAATGTCAGGAGGATGTTATAAGAATGCAGGGTGACTTGGACAGGTTGGGTGAGTGGGCAAATGTATGGCAGATGCAGTTTAATGTGGATAAATGTGAGGTTATCCACTTTGGTGGCAAGAACAGGAAGGCAGATTACTATCTAAATGGAGTCAAGTTAGGAAAAGGGGAAGTACGAGATCTAGGTGTTCTTGTACATCAGTCAATGAAAGTAAGCATGCAGGTAAAGCAGGCAGTGAAGAAAGCTAATGGCATGCTGGCTTTTATAACAAGAGGAATTGAGTATAGGAGTAAAGAGGTCCTTCTGCAGCTGTACAGGGCCCTGGTGAGACCCCACCTGGAGTATTGTGTGCAGTTTTGGTCTCCAAATTTGAGGAAGGACATTCTTGCTATTGAGTGAGTGCAGTGTAGGTTCACAAGGTTAATTCCTGGAATGGCGGGACTGTCATATGTTGGAAGATTGGAGTGACTGGGCTTGTATACACTGGAATTTAGAAGGATGAGAGGGGATCTGATTGAAACATATAAGATTATTAAGGGATTGGACACACTGGAGGCAGGAAGCATGTTCCCGCTGATGGGTGAGTCCAGAACTGAAGGCCACAGTTTAAGAATAAGGGGTAGGCCATTTAGAACAGAGATGCGGAAAAACTTTTTCACCCAGAGAGTGGTGGATATGTGGAATGCTCTGCCCCAGAAGGCAGTGGAGGCCAAGTCTCTGGATGCATTCAAGAGAGAGTTAGATAGAGCTCTTATAGATAGCGGAGTCAAGAGATATGGGGAGAGGGCAGGAACGAGGTACTGATTGTGTATGATCAGCCATGATCGCAGTGAATGGCGGTGCTAGTTAGAAGGGCCGAATGGCCGACTCCTGCATCTATTGTCTATTGTCTATTGTGACACTATCTCTGATCAACAGTGCCATGCCCCACCTCTTTTGCCTCCCACCCTGTCCTTTCTGAAACATCTATGTCCTTTTGGTAGATTTCAATGTAATTTCCCCCCCCCCCACCATTATTCTAAATTTCAATGAGTACATGCCCAAAACTGCCAAAAGCTCCTCATATGTTAACCCTTTCATTCCCATAAACCTCCTCTGGACTCTCTCTAATGACAACACGTCCTTTCTGAGATATGGGGCTCAAAGCTGTTGGCTATACTCCAAGTGCAGCCTGACTAGAGTTTAAAAAAGGAACATTTCACGAGACTCGGTGCATTGGAGGTGGAACAATCACTTTGAAGAGTGAGTTAGCTTCGCACAGGTTGTGGAGAAGTGCACAGACTCAGTAGATTGTCATCACGCAAGGACACTGAGAAAGCTCCAAAATCAAAGAGAGACAGTCTAGTTCAGCAGTCATCGGAGTAGTGTAAGTCAAAATAATAGGGCTTTGGCTCATCGGGGCCTCAGCGAGCTAGGTTACCTTTCACCCCCATCTAACAAGAATAATGGGTATGACTGCAAGGCCAGATTTCTGTTCTGGTTGTCAGATATGGGTTGTTCAGGAGAATTCCAGCCTTCCTGATGGCCACATCTGTGCCTGGTGCATCGAGCTGCAGCTCCTTAGAGACTGAGTTAGGGAACTGGAGCTACTGGCAGGTAGTCACCCCGAGGCCACAGGAGACAGAGAATTGGGTAACTGTCAGCAGAGAGAAGAGAGGGTGTCAGGTAGTGGAGAGCACCCCTGTGGCTGTCCCTCTTAACAATACGTACTCCATTTTGAGTGCTGTTGGGGTGGGGGGGGGGGGGGGTCACTCAACCTGGGAGAAGCAACAGTGGCTGTGCCTCTGGCCCTGTGGCTCAGAAGGGCAGGGAAGGCAGCGGTAATTGGGGACTCTATACTTAGATTCTGTTCTGGTCGCCTTACTATAGGAAGGATGTGGAAGCATTGGAAAGGGTACAGAGGAGATTTACCAGGATGCTGCCTAGTTTAGAGAGTATGGATTATGATCAGAGATTAAGGGAGCTAGGGCTTTACTCTTTGGAGAGAAGGAGGATGAGAGGAGACATGATAGAAGTGTACAAGATATTAAGAGGAATAGACAGAGTGGACAGCCAGCGCCTCTTCCCCAGGGCACCACTGCTCAGTACAAGAGGACATGGCTTTAAGGTAAGGGGAGGGAAGTTCAAGGGGGATATTAGAGGAAGGTTTTTCACTCAGAGAGTGGTTGGTGCGTGGAATGCACTGCCTGAGTCAGTGGTGGAGGCAGCTACACTAGTGAAGTTTAAGAGACTACTAGACAGGTATATGGAGGAATTTAAGGTGGGGGGTTATATGGGAGGCAGGGTTTGAGGGTTGGCACAACTTTGTGGGCCAAAGGGCCTGTACTGTGCTGTACTATTCTATGTTCTATGTTCTATTCTGTGGACACTAAAAAGAAACAAGGATGGTAGTTTGCCTCCCAGGTGCCAGGGTTCATGATTTTTCTGAGCACGTCCACAATAACCTGAAATGGGAGGGCGAGCAGCCAGAGGTCGTGGTACATACTGGTACCAACGACATAAGTAGAAAAAGGGTGGAGGTCCTGAAAGCAGACTACAGGGAGTTAGGAAGGAAGCTGAGAAGCAGGACCTCAAAGGTAGTAATCTCAGGATTGCTGCCTTTGCTACGCGGAAGTGAGTACAGGAATAGAGTGAGGTAGAGGATAAACGTGTGGCTGAAGGATTGGAGCAGCGGGCAGGGATTCAGATTTCCGGATCATTGGGACCTTGTCTGGAGCAGGTGTGACCTGTACAAAAAGGACGGGTTGCACTTGAATCTGAGGGGGACCAATATCCTGGCGGGAAGGTTTGCTAAGGCTATTTGGGAGAGTTTAAACTAGAATTGCTGGGGGGTGGGAACCAAACTGAAGTGATGGAGTAAATGGAGATTGGCTCACAAATAGAGGAAGTTTGTAGACGGTGCAAAAGGGAGGATAGGCAGGTGATAGAAAAGCGATATGCTCAGTCTGATGGTTTGAGATGTGTCTATTTTAATGCAAGGAGTATCATGAATAAAGTGGATGAGCTCAGAGCGTGGATCAGCACTTGGACCTATGATGTTGTGGCCATTACAGAGACCTGGATGGTGCAGGGGCAAGAATGGCTACTTCAAGTGCCAGGCTTTAGATGTTTCAGAAGGGATATGGAGGGAGGGAAAAGAGGTGGGGGTGTAGCACTGTTGATCAGAGCTAGTGTCATGGCTGCAGAAAAGGAGGAAGTCATGGAAGAGTTGTCTACGGAGTTTCTACGGGTAGAAGTTAGGAATAGGAAGGGGTCAATAACTCTACTGGGTGTTTTTTATAGACCACCCAGTAGTAACAGGGACATCGAGGAGCAGATAGGGAGACAGATTCTGGAAAGGAGTAATAATAACAGGGTTGTTGTGGTGGGAGATTTTAATTTCTCGAATATTGATTGGCACCTCCCTCGAGTGAGGGTTAGATGGTGTGGAGTTTGATAGGTGTGTTCAGGAAGGTTTCTTGACACAATATGTAGATAAGCCTACAAGAGGAGAGGCTGTACTTGATCTGATATTGGGAAATTAACCTGGTCAGGTGTCAGGTCTCTCAGTGAGAGAGTATTTTGGAGGTAGTGATCAGAGTTCTATTTCCTTTACCATAGCATTGGAGAAGGATAAGAACAGACAAGTTTGGGAAATGTTTATTTGGAGTAAGGGGAAATATGAGGCTATCAGGCAGGAACTTGGAAGCATAAATTGGAAACAAATATTCTCAGGGAAACATACGGAAGAAATGTGGCAAATGTTCAGGGAATATTTGTGTGGAGTTCTGGAGGGCTGTCAGAGGTTACATTGATAAGATGCAAAACTGGGCTGAGAAGAGGTTGATGGAGTTCAACCCAGATAAGTGTGAGATGGTTCATTTTGGTAGGTCAAATGTGATGGCAGAATAAAGTATTAATGGTAAGACTCTTGGCAGTGTGGAGGATCAGAGGGATCTTGGGTCCAAGTCCATAGGACTCTCAAAGCTGCTATGCAGGTTTATTCTGTGGCAAAAAGGCATACAGTGCATTGGCCTTCATCAATTGTGGGATTGAGTTTAAGAGCCAAGAGGTAAAGTTGCAGCGATATAGGACCCTGGTCAGACCCCACTTGGAATACTGCACTCATTTCTGGTTGCCTCACTACAGTAAGGACGTGGAAACCATAGAAAGGGTGCAGAGGAGATTTACAAGGATGTTGCCAGGATTGGGGAGCATGCCTTATGAGAATAGGTTGAGTGAACTTGGCCTTTACTCCTTGGAGTGATGGAGGATGAGAGGTGATCTGATAGAGGTGTACAAGATAATGAGAGGCATTGATCATGTGGATAGTCAGAGGCTTTTCCCCCGGGCTGAAATGGCTATCATGAGAGGGCATAGTTTTAAGGTGCTTGGAAGTATATACAGAGGAGATGTCAGGGGTAAATTTTTTACGCAGAGAGTGGTGAGTGCGTGGAATGGGATGCTGGCGGCGGTGGTGGAGGCGGAAACGATAGGGTCTTTTAAGAGACTCCTGGATGGATACATGGAGCTTAGAAAAATGGAGGGCTATGGGTAAGGCCTAGGTAGTTCTTAGGTAAGGACATGTTTGGCACAGCTTTGTGGGCCGAAATGCCTGTATTGTGCTGTGGGTTTTCTATGTTTCAGATGTTGGACTAGTTAGGGTAGATGTGGAGAAGTAGTTTTCTATGTTGGGGGCATCCAGAACTTGAGGGCACAGCCTCAAAATTTGAAGGACGACCTTTGAGAACAGAGGTAAGGAGGAACTTTTTTTAACCAGAGAGTAGTGAATTTGTGGAATGCTCTGCTACAGACTGCAATGGAAACCAAGTCTGTGGAAGATGATAGTTTCCTGATCAGTTAGGGCATCAAAGGATATGGCAAGAAGGTAGGTGTATGGGGTTGAGTGGGATCCAGGATCTGCCATGATGGAATGGCGGAGCAGACTCGATGGGTGAATGACCTAATTCTATTCCTATGCAGGTGTATGGGGTTGAGTGGGATCAACTGTGATGGAATGGCAGAATGGCCTAATTTTACTCTTATGTCTTATGGTCTTATGCTCTTATGTTTCCCCTTCCATTGCCAGGATCATTTGCGTGAACCTCATCTGGACCACTTCCAATGCCAGTGCATCTTTTTGTAGATAAGGGAGCCCAAAACTACTCTCAGTACTCCCAAGTGTGGTCTAACCAAGGCCTTATAAAGCCTCAGATTTACATCTTTGCTTTTGTATTCCAGTCCTCTCAGAGTGAATGCTAATACTGCATTTTTCTTCCTTTCTAACCACTCAACCTGCCAGTTAATTTTTAGCAATCCTGCACGAGGACTCCTAAGTACCTATACACCTTTGATTTTTGAATTTTCTCCATTTAGAAAATAGTCTACGTCTTTATTGCTTCTACCAAAGTGCATGACTATTCACTTCCCAACTCTATATTCCTTCTGGCATCACTTTGCCCTTTCTCCCAATTTACGTAAGCCCTACTGCTGATACCCTGCTTCCTCAACATTAACTGCCCTTCCATCTGTCTTGGTATCATCTGCAAACTTGGCTACAAAGCCACCAATTCCTTCATTCAAATTATTCACATATAATGTGAAAGGAATCGGTTCCAACACCGACCTCTGTAGCACTCCACTAGTCACTGGCAGCCAACTAGAAAAGGCCTCTTTATTCCCACTGTTTTCCTCCTGCCAATCAGCTAAACTTCTATTCATGCTAGTACCTTTCTTGTAAAACCATGGGCTCTTATCTTGTTAAGCAGTTTCATATGCAACACCTTGTCAAAGACCTTCTGAAAATCCAAGTACTCAGAGTCCACTGACTCTCCTTTGGCTAACCTGCCTGTTATTTCCTCAAAGAATTCTAACAAATTTGTCGGACAAGAGTATCCTTAATAATAGACTCCAACATCTTTCCAGCCACTGAAGTCAGGCTAACTTTTCTTCTGTCTCCCTCTGTTTTTAATGAATGGAGTGACATTTGCAATTTCCCAGTCCTCTGGAACCATTCCAGAATCTAGTGATCCCTGAAAGATCTTTGCTAATGCCTCCACAATCTCTTTAGCTGCCATTCAGAAACCTGGGGTGTATTCTGTCTGGTGCAGGTAACCTACCTACTTTCAGATCTTTCAGCTTTTCAAGCAACTTCTCCTTAGTAACAGCAACTTCTGTGCCCTGTCATGCTTGCATTTCTGACATTCTGCTAGTGTCTTCCACAGTGAAGACTGGTGTAAAATACTTATTAAGTTTCTCCACCATTTCTTTACCACCTCTCTAGTGACATTTTCTAGCAGTCCAATATCCCTTCTTGCTTCTCTTTTACTGTTTATATAGCTGGAGAAACTTTTGGTAACTATTTTTATATTATTGTTTTGCTTACCTTCATATTTAATCTTTTCTCTTTTTATGGCTTTTTAGTTGCCTTCTGTTGGTTTTTAAAAGCTTCCCATTCCTCTACCTTCTCACTAGTTGCTGTTATATTATATGCCCTCCCTTTTGCTTTTCTGCTGTCTTTGACTTCCCTCGTCAGCCATGGTTGCCTCATCTTCCCTTAAGAATACTTTATCTTTGGGATGTGTCTTTCCTTCACTTTCTCAATTGCTCCCAGAAACTCCAGCCAATACAGGCAAGTGCATCAAGTATCTTCTTCATAGATGATGAAGTAGTGAGATAGGTTAGTAACTCTATGGATGACACGGAGACTGGTGATGTTGTGGCTAGTGTAGAAGGTTGTTGTTGGTTACAAAAGGACATTGACAGGATGCAGAGCTGGGCTGAGAAAAGGCAGATAGAGTTCAGTCCAGAAAAGTTCAAAATTCAAAGTAATTTATTATCAAAGTATATATAAGAGATTCATTTTCCTGTGGGCATTCACAGCAAATACAAAGAAGCAACTGAATCAATGAAAGACCACACATTATATAATATGTCAAACAACCAAGATGTAAAAGAAAACAAATTATGCAACTATAAAAATAAATAAATAAGCAATGATTTTCGAGAACATGAAAGGTAGAATCCTTGAAAGTGAATCCAAGGATTGTGGGAACAGGTCAGTGTTGGGGTGAATGAAGTTATCACTACTGGTTCAAGAGCTTGATGGTTGATGTAATAACTGTTCCTGACCTGGTGGTGAGAGATCTGAGGCTCCTGTACCTCTTTCTTATGGCATCAGCATGATGATGGATCTTTAATGATGGATGTTGCTTTCTTGCATCAGCTCCGTGTAGATGTGTTCAATGGTGTGGAGGGCTTCGCCTATGATACAGGGCAGGATTCTTGGCACTGTGGAAGAACAGAGGGATTGTGGGGTCCATGCCTATAGATCCCTCAAAGTTGATGCACTAGTTGATCAGGTGTTTAAGACCATAACTATATAACCAATGAAGAAGCTATCAACTTCTGCCTTAAATATACATGAAGACTTGGCCTCCAGAGTTCTCTGTGGCAAAGAATTTCACAGATTCACCACTCTCTGATTAAACAAATTCCTCCTCATCGCCATTCTGAAAGGATGTCCATCTATTCTGAGGCTGTGAACTCTGGTCTTAGACTCTCCCACCATAGGAAACATCTTCTCCTCAACCACTCTATCAAGGCCTTTGAACATTCAATGTTTCAACAAGGTCACCCCTCATCCTTCAGAATTTTAGTGAATACAGGCCCAGACCATCAAACACTCTTCATATGTCAAACCATTTAATCCTTGAATAATTGTTGTGACTCTCTTTTGAACCCTCCCCAGTTTTAGCACATCTTTTCTAAGGTAAGGGGCTCAATACTCCAAGTGAGGCCTTTATAAAGTTTCAAAATTACATACTTGTTTTTATATTCTAGTCCCCTTGAAATGGATGCTAACATTGCATTTGCCTTCCTCACCACTGACTCAACCTGCAAATTAACCTTTAGGGAATTCCGCACAAGGATTCTCAAGTGCCTTTGCATCTCAGTTTTTTTATGTTTTCTCTCCATTTAGAAAATTGACAACCCTTTCATTTCTTCCATGAAAGTGCCTGACCGTATACTTGCTTACACTGTATTCCATCTGCCATTTCTTTGCTCATTGTCCTAATCTCTCTAATTCCTTCTGTAGCCTCTCTACTTCCTCAAAACTACCTGCCCATCCAGCTATCATCATATCATCTGCAAACTTTGCAACAAATCTATCAATTCTATCATCCAAATCATTGATATATAATGTAAAATGAATCAGTCATCAGTCTGAACCAACATGTTGAGGAACCAACTAGAGAGCAGGCCATTCTAGATTGGGTATTGAGCAATGAGGAAGGGTTAGTTAGCAATCTTGTCGTGCGAGGCCCATTGGGTAAGAGTGACCATAATATGGTGGAATTCTTCATTAAGATGGAGAGTGACATAGTTAATTCAGAAACAAAGGTTCTGAACTTAAAGAAGGGTAACTTTGAAGGTATGAGTCATGAATTAGCTAAGATAGACTGGCAAATGATACTTAAAGGGTTGACGGTGGATATGCAATGGCAAGCATTTAAAGATCACATGGATGAACTACAACAATTGTTCATCCCAGTTTGGCAAAAGAATAAACCAGGGAAGGTAGTGCACCCGTGGCTGACAAGGGAAATTAGGGATAGTATCAAGTCCAAAGAAGAAACATATAAATTAGCAAAAAAAAGCAGCACACCTGAGGACTGCGAGAAATTCAGAGACCAGCAGAGGAGGACAAAGGGCTTAATTAGGAAAGGGAAAAAAGATTATGAGAGAAAGCTGGCAGGGAACATAAAAACTGACTGTAAAAGCTTTTATAGATATGTGAAAAGAAAAAGATTGGTCAAGACAAATGTAAGTCCCTTACAGTCAGAAACAGGTGAATTGATCATAGGGAACAAGGACATGGCAGACCAATTGAATAACTACTTTGGTTCTGTCTTCACTAAGGAGGACATAAATAATCTTCCGGAAATAGTAAGGGACCGAGGGTCTAGTGAGATGAAGGAACTGAGGGAAATACATATTAGTAGGGAAGTGGTGTTAGGTAAATTGAAGGGATTAAAGGCAGATAAATCCCCAGGGCCAGATGGTCTGCATCCCAGAGTGCTTAAGGAAGTAGCCCAAGAAATAGTGGATGCATTAGTGATAATTTTTCAAAACTCCTTAGATTCTGGATTAGTTCCTGAGGATTGGAGGGTGGCTAATGTAACCCCACTTTTTAAAAAAGGAGGGAGAGAGAAACCGGGGAATTATAGACCGGTTAGTCTGACATCGGTGGTGGGGAAAATGCAAGACTCCTAGAAGGTTAATTTACAGGTTAAGTTTCTGTTAAAGAAAGCAAATGTAATGTTAGCATTTACTTTAAGGGGAATAGAATATAAAAGCAAGGAGATAATGCTGAGCTTGTCAGGCTGCACTTGGAGTACTGGTTTTGGGCCCATACCTCAGAAGAATGTGTTTTCATTGGAGAGAGTCCAGAGGGGGTTCACGAGGATGATTCCAGGAATGAAGGGGTTAACATATGAGAGAGCTTGGCAGCTTTTCCCCTGTACTCACTGAAATTTAGAAGAATGCAGGAGGATCTCATTGGGAGCTACCGAATGCTGAAAGGACTAGATAAAGTGGATGTGGAGAGGATGTTTCCTATGGTGGGTGTGTCCAGAACTAGAGGGGACAGCCTCAAAATTGAAGATCAACCCCTTAGAACAGAGGTAAGGAGGAATTTTTTGAGCCAGAGAGTAGTAAATCTGTGGAAAGCTCTGCCACAGACTGCGGTGGAGGCCAAGTCCATGTGTATATTTAAGAAGTTGGTTGTTTCCTGATTGGTCAGGACATCAAAGGATATGGCGAGAAGGTGGTGTATGGAGTTGAGTGACATCTGGGATCAGCCATGATGGAATGGTGGAGCAGACTCGATGGGCTGAATGACCTAATTCTGCTCCTATGTGTTATTGTCTTATGATCTAAGGCAGGGGTGTCAAACTCATTTTAGGTCACAGGCCGGATTGAGCAAAATGCAGCTTCATGCGGGCCGGATCAGTCGGACGCGTGCAAACTCAGCTTTCGTTGTCTCCGTTTTTTCAGCCTGCTCTCATGTGTCTCAGTCTTTGCTATAACTACAAAGCGTTTCACTTTACAAATTCCGTTTCTTAAGAAGAAGACTGCCGAATAAACACTAAAAACCCTGAAAACCTGGTACCTGAATAAACTCAGCATTAGCCATATCATACGCCATAGGCACTTCGATTACTGGGGCCAGCTTTAATAGTAATTAGATATTATCTCGCGGGCCAAAGATAATTCCACCGCGGGCCGGATTTGGCCTGCGGGCCTTGAGTTTGACATATATGATCTAAGGGCTATGGTGTTTCAAGAAGCTGTCTAACCTCCATCTTCTCATACAAAAAGAGGGATGGGCAATAGATGTGGCTTTTCAATGATGCTCAGGTCCTGAAATATGACTTAAAAAAAGAAAGGTCTTCCTTTACACCATACACATACTCACAATGAGATGAACTGCACATGAAACTCAAGGCAAATATCCTTGAGTTGAGAGAGAAGCTGAATTATTTTGTGTGTCCAAAAGCTCAAGTATTAAAATCTGTTTTTGTGTATTTTTTCTAGGAAACAGTTTGGTTGTAATTTGATTAAACAAACATTACATGCTTCTTAAACTGAGTTGGCAGCATTTGGACTTCTGATGATGATCTGGCAGTTTCTGAGTCTGCGTTTGCTAGAGGTGGCAGGGCAGGGAAAGACCTCCAGGGCAAAACATTTGCAGTTGTGTTTCTGTTCTGCCATGCATCAGTGTGACTTTAGAGAGTGGGCTCAATACCTGCAATTCTGGTTGATGGAACAAGGCAGATTAATAGTTCAGCATGGAATAGATGGACCAAAAAGGGCCTGTTTCTGTGCTGTAGTGTTCTAAGACTCTGTACTGTAATGCACATTAGCTGTTGGGCTAAGTCCCACCGTACCTTCAGATCATGCACACCCTTCTGCTTACAACGCAAGAATTCAAGTGCCAGAGTCCAATAAGTTTCCTATCATACATTTGAGACCGTCATATTCTTGATCCTTTCTTCTCCACAGATCTCTGCCACCGATGCTGACAGTGGAAGTTTTGGAAGTGTTACGTATTCAATTGGTTCTGGAATTGGCAGCTTGCCACCTACTCAGTTCACTGTCGACCAACACACAGGTCAAATCTGCACCTCAGGAGCCTTGGACAGGGATGAGGAGCCCGACCATTATGAATTCACAGTGACTGCTGTTGATGGGGTAAGGATCTTCACCGGCCTCCGTGTCTCAGTACCATGTAAATGCAGTGAATGCAGATCTGGCTATGGGCAACCTGCACACTCCTGAATCAGAAAATCATGAGTCATGTGTATTCTCAAAAAGTCATTATGGCAATGCTCTGCTGTTGGGAGGAACAATACAGAGAGAGGGTGGCACTAAGGGTGGAATGCACTATTGATCACAATGCTTTTTGAAAGGAAAATCTGTATGTTCTCTTCTGTAGGTGTAAAGGATACAGGGTAATTTCTTAAAAAATCATTTACAGTATCTGTATTTACTCAGGAGACAGACACAGAGTCTACAGAACTGAGGCAAAGCAACAATGGGTTCTTGAACCCTATACAGATTACGGAAGATGAGGTGTTTGTTTTCTTGAGGAAAATTAGGGTGGATAAATCCCTAAGGCCCGACAAGTTGTTCCCTTGTACCCTGTGGGAGGCAAGTGCAGAAGTTGCAGGAGCCCTGGAAGAGATATATAATTCATCCTTAGAAACAGGTGAGGTAGCAGAGGATTGGAGGATAGCTAATAAGCCCATCAAGTCTGCTCCGCCATTCCATCATGTCTGATCTTGGATCCCACTCAAGCCCATACACCTGCCTTATTGCCATATCCTTTGATGATCTGACCCGGAAACTATCAACTTCCACTTTAAATATACCTACGGATTTGACCTCCACTGTGGTCTGTGGCAGAGCATTTCACAGATTCACTACACTCTGGCTAAAAAAAAATCCTCCTTACCTCTGTTCTAAAAGGTTGTCCCTCAGTTTTGATCCTGTGCCCTCAGTTTTGGATACCTCCACCATAGGAAACATCCTCTCCACATCCACCTTATGTAGTCCTTTCAACATTTGGTAGGTTTCAATGAGATCCCCCTGCATTCTTCTAAATTCCAGTGAGTACAGGCCCAAAGCTGCTGAACACTCCTCATATGTTAACCCCTTCATTCCTGGAATCATCTTCATGAACCTCCTCTGGACTCTTTCCAATGACAACACATCCTCTCTGAGATATGTGGCCCAAAACTGTTGACAATACTCCAAGTGCAGCCTGACGAGTACCTTATAAAGCCTCAGCATTATCTCCTTGCTTTTATATTCCCCCTTGAAATAAATGCCAATATTGCAATGGCCTCCTTTACCACAGACTCAGCCTGTAAATTAACCTTTTGTAAGTCTTGCATGAGGACTTCTAAGTCCCTCTGTGCCACTGATGTTTGAATTTTCTCCCCATTTAGATAATAGTCTGCACTATTGTTCCTTTTATCAAAATGCATTATTGTAATTTCCCAACACTATTCCATCTGTCACTTTTTTGTCCATTCTTCCAATTTGTCTAAGTCCTGCTGAAATTACATTGCTTCATCAGCACTACCTACCCCTCCACCTATCTTCGTATCATCCACAAACTTTGCCACAAAGCCATCAATTTCATGCATTCTTCTCCTGCATTGATTGGTTGTGGATACTGCTGCCATGCCACACTGACCTTGAGAAGTGACAATTTGCAAATTATTTACAATCTGACCATTTGGCTATGTAAAGTCAGTGTCCATCCTTCAAGGACAGTCTTGAACCAGACCACATTTAACACCATTCCAATTCCCTCATGGTCATCTCTTATGTTTTTATACTGGCTCTTTCTTCCATTTCATTTTTAGAATTACATTTAGTAATCTCCAATAACCCAGGTCAGCTGATCTATCAGGTATTCAAGAATCTAGCATGATAGAGTTGTGCAGCACAGAAACAGGCCTTTTGTCCCATCAAGTCCATGCTCTCCTCTTTGCACATCTTCATGAATCACATTTATTCCATATACTTTATGCCTTGTCTAGCTAAATGTCTCATCATCATGGTGATCGTATCTGATTGTGCCATCTCACCAGGCAGCAGTTCCACATAAGCCTCTGGGTGCTCAGTCCTTTTCAATTGACCATCGGATTGGGCTATTGTGGTGCTCAGTGCCCACTGACCATCAGATCAGGCTATTGTAGACTTAAAGTTGCTGACACTTTGAGATTGGCCCTCTGATTACTCAAATGATAAGCCCACCAGACAGTCCAGTGATGGATGAAGAGGGGTTTAACTCCAGTTGCCTTGGGATGTTCCCACACAATCAGATGGGACCTGTTGCCCTTGGATCTGTGCAGACTGCTCTGCCCTCCACAGAAGTCCTGGGGTTTTGCTATGGTAACTTTGTCAGTCAGTTACGTTTCACCAATCTGTTCATCCCCTTGCAATGCAGAGTAGTCACAGGGGGGAAAGGCCTCTCAGAGATTGTTAGATGTTAACTATGCTCCTCACTCTCTCCTTCAGGGTGGCCTGAACTCTATGGCCTATGTCAAAGTTTACCTGGATGATATCAATGACAACAGGCCAGTGTTCTACCCCGTGCAGTATGCAGCCAGCCTAAGCACACAGAGTCTGCCAGGAACAGTAGTGCTCAAAGTCTTTGCTTACGACAAGGATGGAGGACGGAATGGAAAGCTGACCTATCAGATCGTTGCAGGCAACCTGCCTCCCCTGTTCACCCTCAACAGAGACACAGGTAGGTGTCAGCACAGCGTGACACCATGGAAGCAGCTTTGGATCTGTTGGTCAATGGGACTGGTCATTTGCCCAGTCAGCATGGTTTTTGTGACAAGAGCAGTGTCCTGTCCCCTGCCAGCACATAATTGGGAAATCAGGGAATCTCTCCAGGATCCGGGCCACAGCTGATCCCTGGAGTACCTGACGCAAGGATCTCAGGCAGGAACTGGGAGTGAGCCTTGTGCTGCTTCCTTATCACTGATCTACAGCTCACTTGGCTGCTTCATTGGTGTGAGGTCAGAGCCGGTCTTTCTCCAGTTCCCTTGACGAGTTTCATTGTGTTCATCAAGTAGTTTCCTGCACTCTGAGAATTTCCTGCCTCCTTGAGGCAGCTGTGAGCAGCTCATTGTTTTGCTCAGTTTCCCACCCAATTCTGAACAAAATGTTGACAACAATCTCCAGATCCGGGTGTCTGACACAGTGCTATTGCTTTACACTTCTTGACATCAGTAGATAATGCTGTGATATCAGGTGCATTCACAGCCCCTCACAGCTGAGGTTTCTGTCTCGGAGAATTTATTTAAGCCTCCGCTTCTGACAGAACCACAACCCTGCCTGGGTCTGTAAGGGTGAGTCAGGAAAGTTTAACTATGCTTCATTCAGTATCACGGAGGGAGACCAAGGAAGTAAAGATAAAGGTTTTTCCTGGCCAGGGTCAGCAGGTATCTGGGCATCCTGATCTTATCCTAGGCCAGTAGTGGGAGGTAGATATCTGGGTACCCTCACCCTACCCTGGGCAAAAGGTATATCAGTATCCTCACCCTGCTCAGGGGCAGTAGTGGGGGAACAGTAGATATCTGGGTACCCTAATCCTGTCCAGGGGCAGTAGTGAGTGAACAGTGAATATCTGGATAACCTTACCCTGACCGGGGCAGTAGCTGGGGAACAGTAGGCTCCTGGATTTCCTCGCCCTGTCTAGAGACAGTGGGTGGGGAATTGTGGGTATCTGGGTACTCTCACCCTGCCCAGGGACAATAATTATCTGGATGCCCTGACCATGCCCAGGGGCAGTAGTTGGGCGGGTGGATATCTGAGTGCCCTCGCTCTGCCTAAGGGCAGTAGTAGAAGAGACTGCATATATCTGGATACCCTCACCCTGCCCGGGGCAGTAGTGGGAGGACAGCGGGCTCTTGGGTACCATCATGCTGCCTAGGGGCAGTAGTGCGAGGGTTCAGATTACTGGGTACCTTAACCCTGCCCAGTAGTCAGGGGAGGGGAGAGCTCATACTGTTTAGCTCTGGCCAAAGGAGTCAGTTAACTAAATTCAGATCCACAATGTCTTGGCTGTTGTCTGGTTGAAGTGTTAGATACACATCTCTGAGAATGCATGCTGTACGTACCATTAATTGTTGGTCTCATCTCCGCTTTCCTCTTCCTCTTCCTATAATAGCAGATTAAAACTTTTAAAAATATATCAGGAAGTATGGACTTGTAAACAATATTAGCATGAGATCCCGACTCGCAACTCTGCCCCTTCTGCCTGCATGGCCCAGAGTATGTTTGAACGTAGGAGGAGTGGAAGTTAGTTGTTCACGCACCCACCTCCCAACCTCGTTTACCATTACAGTCATCAAGGCAAAAAGTAATAGAGCAGTGACTCAGGCCCTTCGGCCCAGTCAGTCCATGCTGACCACAGTGTTCACCCAGCTAGTCCAATTTCCCTCCAAGCTCCACCCCTCCATGTAGCTTCTTGAATGATAGTATTACTCCTGTCTCAACCTCTTTTCCTCTGGCAGCTAGTTCCATATACTCTTCACCCTCAGCATGAAAAGGTTGCCTCTCAGGTTCTCTTTAAATATTTCCCCTCTCACCCTAAATCTATGCTCCCTAGTTCTCCCCACCTTAAGGTAAAAATGTTACCACACTCCTTACCTATATTGCTCATACTTTTAAATGTCTCTATAATGTTGCCCCCTCTTTCTCCTATGTTCTCAGGAATAAACGCCTAGCTTGGCCAACCTCTCACTAGTCCTGGGAACATCCTCTTAAATCCTGTCTGCATTCTTTCCAGTTTAACTACATCTTTCCTATAACAGAATGATCAAACCCGTACACTGTACTCCAAGTGCGACCTCACGTCTATACTCACTTCAAAGGTTCAAAGGTCAAGTTTAATGTCAGAGAAATGTATACAATATACATCCTGAAATGCTTTTTCTTTGCAAAACATCCGCGAAAACAGAGAAGTGCCGAAAGAATGAATGGCAGTTAAACGTGAAAACCCCAAAGATCCTCCCCCTCCCATGCATAAGCAGCAGTGAGCCACAATCCCCCCTCCCCCACCAGCAAAATTAAATGCGCATCAATACAATCACTGAGCCCAAGTGTGTGCTAAGCGATAGCAAAAATACAGACCTTGCAGTTACCCCAAAGGCTTCGCATTTCATCTGAATTCAACAACCCACAGGTTCTCTCTGTCCCTGGCAAGGGAGAAGGAGGTGTCCCCCATTTTCACAGCGGGCGAGAGGCACAACAACACCCGTTGGTTTACGATCTTAAAAGTCTGTTCTGTTGCTTTTTTCGAGCTCTGTGCCCTGTCATGTACCCCGTGACCAGGTTACCGAACCAGCAGAAATGGGATACACCTTGGAGTCTGGTATTACTGTAACTAGTAGTGTTTATTAGTAAACTAAGTAATACAGTACTATAAAATGCAAATATATGAAACAGGTTAGCAATGATATATACAGAAGTGTGGAAATAGGAATCAAAACCAAGCTCTTTCAGAGTCTAGGGGTAAATGGATAGTCTTATGATGGTGAAGAGTTCAGTTCAGTTCAGTTCAGTTCAGTTTAGGTTGAGGTAGTTCTGGTGTAACGTTGGAGAGAGAGAGAGAGAGAGAGAGAGAGTGAGAGGTGATGCCTTTGCCATCGAACCTTCTGTTATCTTCCTGTCCTGTTCTGGTCACCGACTATGACCCCGTACGACCATTCTTCAGTGGTAGACCTGCCACCCAGGCAAGGGTGGACACACAAACAAGTTCCCACTGGTCGCACCTTCACACACTGTGAGCCACTGATTGATTCCCCAAATCGATCCTCCAAACCCCCACCTTCACGTGGATGCACAACGCTCTTTCAGTGTCCCGTGGTGTGTCTGCTTGTGTCTTCGCAGACCTGCTTTTTATCATGAGTTGCTGGACACTGGCTGTCCATCAAATCAGCTCCGCCTTGCTGTCTCTGCAAGAATCTTCCAAGCAGGCAAAAGTGTCCTTGGAGCAAAGGTAAACAATCAGCCAAGGAGCCATAATATTAAATCATCTCTCTCTCTCTCTCTCTCTCTCTCTCTCTCATTAGCAGCATAGTTCACAGGGGGGTCAACTCTGGACCCCATCTTAGCTTGGTTTGCTCATCACGGTCCAAAGATCGTAAAGACCTCGGGTCTTTGGACCCACAGCAAAAGATTTTCTGGCCTCCCCAATGACACACGAGATCATAGGCTTCTGAACACGATCTAGATTCTCAGGCCAAACCCTTAGCATGTCAAATAGCAGCCAGTCGTGGAACCCCGAGAATGGGTCCCATTTCCGCAAAGAACCAAAGCCTGCTTGTAACTCCAGATCAAGGTCTTCAAAAGAACCCTGAAAGGAAAAAATAAAGATATTAAAGGGTAGAAATAGAGCTGTTTTTGAAGATGCAAGCAAGGCACTGTGGCGACCCACTTCCCAGCGCACTTGAACCGGCTCACAAAGTGGTGTGTGCCGGCATCGAGGCCGGTCCCAAAAAGGGCGCCAGGCCTTCTTCACCAGCAAGGGGAAAAGCCCGCGCACAGGACGGGACTGTGAATATGCACCCCCTACAGCATTCCCGCCCAGGGAGGGCGGGATCAGGAAGGCTTTAAAGTGAGGACGCGAAGTTTGAATAAATCTCTTCTGCAACTGCAACTCACCGACTACGTGTCGTTATTTCAGTGCTGCGTGTAGCACACCGCTACAATTGGTGACCCCGACGGCCCAAACGATATTTGGACCGGAGATGAACGACGCCGCATCTGTTCATGCAGTTTCGTTAAAACTGCCAAGCTTCTGGACGCTGCGACCTCACCTATGGTTCCAGCAAGCAGAAGCCCAATTTCCACATTCGGCAGATAACCTCGGATTCCACATGTTACTACTACGTAGTGAGCTCCCTCGACCAGGAGACAGCCGCCCAGGTTGAGGAGTTCATACAGTCGCCCCCGGAGGACAGCAAATACACAGAATTCAAAGCCTTGCTCATAAGGACTTTCGGACTCTCAAGGCGCGAGCGGGCTGCCCGTTTACTGCACCTGGATGGTTTGGGAGACAGTCCTCCAACGGCTTTAATGAATGAGATGTTGTCTCTGGCTGGAGGACACAAGCCCTGCCTCATGTTTGAGCAGGCGTTCCTAGAGCAGCTGCCTGAGGACATACGCCTGCTGCTGTCCGATGTGGATTTCAGCGACCCCCGGAAGGTGGCGGCCTGGGCGGACGTGCTGTGGAAAGCCAAAAAGGAGAGTGCGGCGTCCATCGCACAGATCACCAGGCCACACTTCCAGCAGCAAACCAGACTAGACCAGGCAGCAGAGCCCGCTAAACCCAGAGGCAGGAGTGAGGAGACCAAAGAACAATGGTGCTTTTACCACCAGCGGTGGGGCGCAGAAACCCGCTGCTGTAGCCCGCCCTGCAAGTTCCCGGGAAACACCAGGGCCAGCCGCCGCTGATGGCTACGGCAGCTGGCCATCAGGATAGCCTCCTATATGTCTGGGACAAGCAGTCGGGATGCCGCTTTTTGGTCGACGCCGGAGCCGAGGTCAGTGTCTTACCTCCAATGAGTTACGACACCCGCAACAGAGAACCGGGTCTCACCCTGAGGGCCGCGAACGGCAGCACAGTAAAGACCTACGGCACCCGTATGGTGTGGCTACAGTTCGGCTCCAGTCGGTTCACGTGGAACTTCACACTGGCTGCCGTAACCCAACTGCTCCTGGGGGCAGATTTTTTGCGAGCTCACAGCCTACTGGTCAACCTGCAAGGGAAGAGACTGGTCCATGCTGAGACCTTTCCAACACGGCAGTCGGTGGAGTGCTGGAACAACTCATCGAGGGTCGCTGGCAACCCCTGGTGTTCTTCAGCAAACACCTACGACCACTCGAGCTCAAATACAGTGCTTTCGACCAGGAACTGTTGGCGCTATACCTGGCAATCCGGCATTTCAGGTACTTCTTAGAAGGTAGGCCCTTCACCGCGTTCACGGACCACAAACCGCTTACCTTTGCGTTCACGAAAGCGTCCGACCCCTGGTTGTCCCGCCAGCAGCGACATCTGTCCTACATCTCCAAATACACGACAGATGTCCGGCATGTCTCGGGAAAGGACAATGTCATGGCGGATGCTCTCGCCAGACCTAACATCCAACCCCTGTCCCAGGGGGTAGACTATGAAGCGCTGGTGGAGGCGCAGCAGGCAGATGAGGAGATCCCTAGTTACAGAACTGCAGTCTCTGGTTTGCAGCTCCAGGACCTCCCAGTAGGCCCAGGTGAGAGTACCCTACTCTGTGACGTAACCACCGGCCAACCCCGCCCCATCGTCCCGGCAGCCTGGCGGCGGCGCATTTTCAACTCCATTCACAACTTAGCGCACCCCTCCATCAGGTCAACTGTCCGGATGGTAGCCAACAGGTTCGCTTGGCACGGACTCCGCAAGCAGGTCAGTGAATGGGCCAAAATGTGCATCCACTGCCAAACAGCCAAGGTGCAGCGGCACACCAAGGCCCCGCCGCAGCAGTTCCACCCCACCCGCCGGCGTTTCGACCACATTCATGTGGATATCGTGGGCCCCCTGCCAGTGTCGCAAGGAGCGCAGCACCTCCTGACTATCGTGGACCGGTTCACAAGATGGCCAGAGGTGGTCCCGCTCACTGGCACCACCTCCGAATCCTGCGCCCGAGCACTGATTGCAACCTGGGTGTCGCGCTTTGGTGTACCGGCCTACATTACCTCCGACAGAGGCGCCCAGTTCACCTCTAACCTGTGGTCAGCTATGGCCAGCCTTTTGGGGACACAGCTGCACCACACAACTGCCTACCACCCACAGTTGAACGGACTAGTGGAGCGTTTCCACCGTCACCTGAAGTCGGCTCTCATGGCCCGCCTGAAAGGGCCTAACTGGGTGGACGAGCTTCCCTGGGTCCTGCTCGGAATCCGTACAGCGCCCAAAGAGGATCTGCACACTTTGTCGGCTGAGTTGGTGTACGGCGCACCCCTGGTCGTCCCAGGAGAGTTCATACCAGCCCCAAGGGGGCAAGAGGAAGAACCCGTAGCAGTCCTGGGCAGACTACGCGAGAGGCTCGGTGACTTGGCCCCCATACACACTTCGCAGCATGGGCAGAACCCGACCTGCGTACCCAAAGACCTGCAGAACTGTACGTTTGGTTTTGTACGACGGGGCGGACACCAGACACCGCTACAACGGCCCTACGAGGGGCCATTTACGGTGCTCAGGAACAACAGGTCCACGTTCGTGCTGGACATTGGGGGGAGAGAGGAGGTTTTCACAGTTGACCGACTCAAACCGGCCCATGTGGACTTGGCGCAGCCGGTCGAGATTCAGGCACCGCGGCGCAGAGGCAGACCTCCCAAACAGAGACTGACCCAGACTGAGGACATTGGGGGGTGTATCGCCGGTTTTGGGGTGTGGAGTTATGTGGCGTCCCACTTCCCAGCGCACTCGAACCGGCTCACAAAGCAGCGCGCACCAGCATTGAGGCCGGTCCCAAAAAGGGCGCCACGCCTTCTTCACCAGCAAGGGGAAAAGCCCGTGCGCGGGACGGGACTGTGAATATGCACCCCCTACAGCATTCCTGCCCGGGGAGAGCAGGAACCGGAAGGCTTTAAAGCGAGGCTGCGAAGTTTGAATAAATCTCTTTTGCAACTGCAACTCACCGACTGCGTGTCGTTATTTCAGCGTTGTGTGCAGCACACCGCTACAACACCATGATTCATCCTAAGCTCCACCCACAGAAGCTCAGTAGAGAGCTGAATCACTACAGGGTCCGGAAACTGCAGCACGGTGGACAGGAAGGTTATACAGAAGGTAGTTAAGACTGCCAACACATCACCAGCTCCAGCCTACCCATCAGCAAGGATACAACAAGTACAGAAAAGGGCCAGAAAAGGGCCAGTAGCATCTTGAGGGATCTCATTCACCCTGCTCCACAGTCCTATGCTCTCTTCCCTTTTGAAAAAGCTCTAAAAGGTCCTTCAAGCATGAATTCCCATGCACAAATCCATGTTGATTCCTCCTAATCACATTTGATCTATTCAAGTGCTGGTAGATCCTGTCCCTCAGAATTCTTTCTGGCAACTTCCTGGTATATTTTGTAACTCCAAAACATAAAAGTAATTGAAAGGAAATGAGAGATGCATGTAATCTTTTTTTACTTTTAGAGAGGCTAAACAGTATACTATATAATAGAACTACTACATACAGACACTCACAGCATAGTAATTTTAATTGTTCTATTCAGCCCCAAAGATAATCACTGTGGAGGAATTCTTACTCTTGTGCGGTAGTGTCTTTCCTGACAAGGGGATCATTCTGCTTGGCAGGAGATATAAACTTGCAAAACAATCTCAAGTTCTGGGCCTACACCATGGTGGTTATAGAAGTTGACTCTGGGGTAGCAGGAAGTTGTTCTGGCAGCTTGGGACACATTTCTTCTGGACATTTTGGCATCTCAAACAGTGCAAGGCAAGCTGCTCAATTGACTGATCTATCCCAGGACATTAGTCAAAGCTTCGAGCCAATGCTTTCATTTTGGCCACACCTAGATGACCAGCATGTATCTCCTCCAACACCTTCGCTCTCAGCTTGGATGGTACAACAGTTCTCAATCCCCACATAAGGCAAGCTCTGTCAAGGGCAAGTTTATCCCAACTCTGGTAAAAATGCTGAAACTGGAATTTCTGCTGCATATTTCAGCACATGCAGACCTGAGAAAATGTGAGGTCTTTTCTTGTTTCCCTTTGGATAATCTCTGCCGTAAAAGGCAGACTTTTGATTTGAATTTGGGAAAGTATGTCAAGAGGAGTGTTCTCTTTTGTAAATTTTTCAGGTACCTCCCTTTCCAAGGGCAAACAGGACAATTGATTAATATTTCCTTGATTGATGTTCCTCTTGAACTCAGTTTTGTAATTGAGTCCTCCAAGAAACAGAGCCCCTTCCTGCATTTGTGATGCTGCTGTTAGTGGAACACCCTCCTGTGGATTGAAAATGGACACTTGTGATTGATGATCATTAATCATCAATTACTTCCCATGGAAGAATTGGTTGAAATGTTTTAAAACCCAAATCAGACTCAAGCCCTCTCTGTCAATCTGTGTGTAAGTGTTCCCTGTAGCAGCAAGGGAACATGATGCAAAAGTTATGGGACATACACTTCCATCACTCATATCATGTGATATAACTCATATCATGTGATATGACACCCATGCCAAAAGGCGAGGTGTCATAGGTAAACTTCACTGGACGATATGGATCTTAATGTGTGAATACAGTGTCTGACGTCACCATTTCCTTTACCTTTTTGAAAGCCATCTCACACTGCTTTGTCCATTGCCATTTCTTTCTGATCTGTCATAATAATTTCAAGGGGTGGAGCACAGTAGCCTGGTTTGCAGGAACTGGTTATATAATTGACAAATCATGTAAAGGATGGCAATGGCAACTGCAACACATCCTTTGTCCCTGGGGCATCTACCACTGCTTGAATTTTCTCAGTACACTTGTGTAATTCTTGTGCATCAACAGTGTGACCACAATAAGTGATGCTTGATTTAAAGAATTCATACTTGTTGCATCGTGTTCTGAGCCCATGATCTTCTAACCTTTTTAGAACTGTCTTGAGATTTTGGAGATGTTCTTGTCATTTTTACCAGTAATAATGCTGTCATTCAGGTAACAGTGATTGTCTGGGCAGCAATGCAGCATCGGGTCTGTAGCTTTCTGCCAGAGTGCAGGTGCAGATGCTACTCCAAAAATCAGCCTATTACAATGGTAAAGCCTTTGTGAGTGATTATGGTGAGAAACACTTCGGACTCTTCTTCCATCTCCATCTGGGGGTAGTCCTCAGCTAAGTCCACTTTGCTGAAGTATTTTCCTCCAGAAAGGTTTGCAATGATATCCTCTACCCTGGGCAGAGGGCATTGATTAATACTGGGTTGATGGTAACCTTAAAATTACTACAGATCCTGACAGACTCATTGTTCTTCCTACTGGGACCACTGGTGTTGTCCATTGGCTTCATTCAACCTTGGAAAGAACCCCTACAGCCTCCATGCAATCTGGCTCACTGGCTACTTTATCATGGATGGTACAGTATAAAGAACTGGATGGGCTTTGTAAAACTTGGATGTGGCATTTTCATTTAACCTTTGATATGTTTGAGTTTTTGAATGCCACCCTCGAACACTGCTGTGGCCTCATCCAATACTTTTCTTAATTTGTTTTCATTTGATTCTCTTCAAGTCAAGTCATGTCAAGTCACTTTTTATTGTCATTTTGACCATAACTGCTGGTACAGTACACAGTAAAAATGAGACAATGTTTTTCAGGACCATGGTGCTACATGAAACAGTACAAAAACTACACTGAACTACGTAAAAACAACACAGAAACAAAAACTACTCTAGACTACAGACCTACCCAGGACTGCATAAAGTGCACAAAACAGTGCAGGCATTATAATAAATAATAAACAAGACAATAGACACAGCAGAGGACAGTAAATTGGTGTCGGTCCAGACTCTGGGTATTGAGGAATCTGATGGCTTGGGGGAAGAAATTGTTGCACAGTCTGGTCGTGAGAGCCCGAATGCTTTGGTGCCTTTTCCCAGATGGCAGGAAGGAGAAGAGTTTGTATGAGGGGTGCATGGGGTCCTACATACCACTGTTTGCTTTGCAGATGCAGAGTGTAATGTAAATGTCCGTGATGGCGGGAAGAGAGACCCTGATGATCTTCTCAGCTGACCTCACTATCCACTGCAGAGTCTCGCGATCCGAGTTGGTACAATTTCCGAACTAGGCAGTGATGCAGCTGCTCAGGATGCTCTCAACACAACCCCTGTAGAATGTGAATTTTATTATCTGAACGGTGTAAAGTTAGGTAAGGGAGTAATACAAAGAGATCTAGGAGTCCTTGTTCATCAGTCACTGAAGGTGAATGAGCAAGTGCAGCAGGCAGTGAAGAAGGCTAATGGAATGTTGGCCTTTATTACAAAGGGATTTGAGTACAAGAGCAAGGAAATCCTCTTGCATTTGTACAGGGCCCTGGTGAGACCACACCTGGAGTATTGTGTACAGTTTTGGTCTCCAGGGTTAAGGAAGGACATCCTGGCTGTGGAGGAAGTGCAGCATAGATTCACGAGGTTAATTCCTGGGATGTCCAGACTGTCTTACGCAGAGAGGTTAGAGAGACTGGGCTTGTACACGCTGGAATTAAGGAGATTGAGAGGGGATCTGATTGCAACATATAAGATTATTAAGGGATTGGACAAGATAGAGGCAGGAAATATGTTCCAGATGCTGGGAGAGTCCAGTACCAGAGGGCATGGTTTGAGAATAAGGGGTAGGTCATTTAGGACAGAGTTAAGGAAAAACTTCTTCTCCCAGAGAGTTGTGGGGGTCTGGAATGCACTGCCTCGGAAGGCAGTGGAGGTCAATCCTCTGGATGCTTTCAAGAAGGAGATAGATAGGTATCTTATGGATAGGGGAATCAAGGGATATGGGGACAAGGCAGGAACAGGGTATTGATAGTAGATGATCAGCCATGATCTCAAAATGGTGGTGCAGGCTCGAAGGGTCAAATGGTCTACTTCTGCACCTATTGTCTGTTGTCTATTGTCTATTGTGATGAGGATAGGGGATGGGAGATGGACTTTACTCAGCCTTCGCAAAAAGCAGAGATGCTGCTGGGCTTTCTTTGCTATGGAGCTGGTGTTGAGGGACCAGGTGAGATTCTCCGCCAGGTGAACACCAAGAAATTTGGTGCTCTTAACAATCTCTACTGAGGAGCCGTCGATATTCAGGGGGGAGTGGTCATTCCGTGCCTTCCTGAAGTCAACAACCATCTTTTTTGTTTTGTTCACATTCAGAGACAGGTTGTTGACTCTGCACCAGTCCGTAAGCCGCTGCACCTCTTTTCTGTAAGCTGACTCGTCGTTCTTGCTGATGAGATCCACCACGGTCGTGTCATCGGCAAACTTGATAATGTGGTTCAAGCTGTGTGTTACAGCACAGTCGTGGGTCAGCAGAGTGAACAGCAGTGGACTGAGCACACAGCCCCGGGGGACCCCCATGCTCAGTGTGATGGTGTTGGAGATGCTGCTCCCGATCCGGACTGACTGAGGTCTCCCAGTCAGGAAGTCTAGGATCCAGTTGCAGAGGGAGGTGTTCAGGTCCAGTAGGCTCAGCTTTCCAATCAGTTTCTGAGGGATGATTGTGTTGAATGCTGAACTGAAGTCTATGAACAGCATCCGAACATATGTGTCTTTTTTTGTCCAGGTGGAGGGTGGTGGCAGTGGCGTCATCTGTTGAACAATTGGGACGGTACGCAAACTGCAGAAGGTTCATTGAGGGGGGCAGCAGGGTCTTGATATGCCTCCTGACAAACCTCTCGGAACATTTCATGATGATGGATGTGAATGCAACGAGACGGTAGTCATTGAGGCAGGACACTGAAGACTTCTTCGGCACAGGGACGATGGTGGTGGCCTTGAAGCACGTTGGAACGGTGGTGCTGCTCAGGGAGATGTTGAAGATGTCAGTGAGAACATCTGCTAGCTGGTCTGCACATCCTCTAAGCACTCTACAGGAATATTTTCTGGTCCAGCAGCCTTCCATGGGTTGACTCTGCACAGGGATCTTCTCACATCGGCCATGGTGAGGGTCATTTGGAAGAGAGGTGGATTTCCTCACCGTCAGGTCATTTTCCGCCTCAAAATGAACGTAGAAGTTGTTCAGCACAGCTGGGAGGGAGGCATCACCTGCACAGTCAGGTGATGTTATCCTGTAGTTGGTGATATCCTGGATGCCCTTCCACATGCACTGCATGTCGCCACTGTCCTGGAAGTGGCTGTGGATTTGCTGGGCATGTGCACGCTTTGCCTCTCTGATGGCCCGGGACAGTTTGGCCCTTGCTGTTGTTAGGGCTGCCTTGTTGCCTGCTCTTAAGGCAGAGTCACGGGTCCTCAGCAGAGCACGCACCTCTGCAGTCATCCATGGCTTCTGGTTAACCCGTGTAGTGATGGTCTTGGACACAGTGACATCATCGATGCACTTGCTGATGTAGCTAGTCACGTAGGGTATGTGACATGCAAATACTGGATGAATCTCTAATCAAGCTGTAGTTGGCTCAGCCAATCATGAACCCATAATGCTGGCCCTCCTGTTTTTACAACATACAGTACAAGTTGAATGTGGCTTGTTAGTTGTATTTCACTGTAACAAATGTCATTCCCACAGGATTTATCTTTTCTCCAGTTAAGCTTCTTAGTTGGACATCTGCAGGCTTCAGTTTAGAATCTCTGAAATGGCATTCAAGTACACTTTATTCAACAACTGAAACAAATGAGCCTGTATCTAATTCAATTTTAATTAATTTGCTGTTCACTATTGTTAATTTTCACATTGTAACTCTCAAGGCAACGCAGTCCTGTGTCACTCTCACCATTTTACCATTATCAGACTTTTTATCAAAAGCATGCAGATAAAATGATGAGAGGCCCTGATCATGTGGATAGTCAGAGGTTTTTTCCCAGGGCTGAAATGATTGCCACAAGAGGATGCAGGTTAAAGGTGCTGGGGAGTAGGTACAGAGGAGTTGTCAGGGCTAAGTTTTTTACGCAGTGAGTGGTGAGTGCGTGGAATGGGCTGCCAGCAACGGTGGTGGAGACGGATACGATAGGGTCTTTTAAGAGACTTTTGGATAGGTACATGGAGCTTAGAAAAATAGAGAGCTATGGGTAAACCTAGTAATTTCTAAGTTAGGGACATATTCAGCACAACTTTGTGGGCCGAAGGGCCTGTATTGTGCTGTAGGTTTTCTATGTTTCAATAAGTGCTCTGTTTGAAAATGCAATTTGACTTTTTATCTTTTTCTCTTCCCTGTGCAGTCCATTTATTATTGTCTACCTGACATGGTCTCTGTTCCTACTTTTTTTGCATTTTCTGCAAGCTTTGCCTTGAAAACTGCATTGGTCTGGTATATCCTAAAGGAAAGATGACACAACCGTGGCTAACAAGAGAAGTCAAACCCACATAAGTTCAGAAGGGAAGGAGAGAAAAGAGGAGAGCAGTAGTGATAGGGGATTCAATAGTTAGGGGGACAGGTAAGAGGTACTGTGGGAGAGATCGAGAATCCCGAATGGTCTGTTGCCTCCCTGATGCGAGGGTCCGCGATATCTTGGATCGAGTTCTCGGTATTCTCAGGAGGGAGGGTGAGCAGCCAGATGTCATGGTCCATGTAGGGACCAATGACATGGATAGGAAGAAGGAGGAGGTCCTGCAAAGGGAGTTTAGGGAGTTAGCTAAATATGTGGCTAAGGAAATGGTGCAGGAGGGAGGGCTTCTTGTTTCTGGACAATTGGGCTTTGTTCCACGGAAGGTGGGACCTGTTCCGATGGGACTGTTTGTACCTGAACTGGAAGGGGACTAACATCCTTGCGGGTAGGTTAACTAGTGCTGCTCTGGGGGGTTTAAACTAGATTTGCAGGGGGAGGGAAACCAGAGTGTTAGAGCAGATGGTGAGGTGGAGGAGGATAAGGGTCATGCGAGGACTGCTTGTGTGGACAGAAATCAAAGGTTTGTACATGATAGAAATGTTCCCAGGTGCCAAACTGAAGAGACTGGGAAAGAGGCATCTGGCTCTCAAATAGAGAAAGATAGGAGACAGCGTATGAGGGAGGAGAGGCAGATGATAGAGAAGGGACGCGCTCAGACTGAAGTTTTGAGATGTATCTATTTTAATGCAAGGTGTGTTGTGAACAAAGCGGATGAGCTTAGAGCGTGGATCAGTACTTGGAGATATGATGTGGTGGCCATTACAGAGAACTGGATGGCTCAGGGACAGGAATGGTTACTTCAAGTGCAGGGTTTTAGATGTTTCAGGAAGGACAGGGAGGGAGGCAAAAGAGGTGGGGGCATGGCACTGCTGATCAGAGATAGTGTCATGGCTGCAGAAAAGGTGGACGTCATGGAGGGATTGTCTACGGAGTCTCTGTGGGTGGAAGTTAGGAACAGGAAGGGGTCAATAACTTTACTGGGTGTTTTTTATTGGCCGCCGAATAGTAACAGGGATATCGAGGAGCAGCTAGGGAAACGGATCCTGGAAAGGAGTAATAATAACAGAGTTGTTGTGATGGGAAATTTTAATTTCCCAAGTATAGTTTGGCAGCTCCCTAGAGCAAGGGGTTTAGATGGGGTGGAGTTTGTTAGGTATGTTCAGGAAGGTTTCTTGACACAATATATAGATAAGCCTACAAGAGGAGAGGCTGTACTTGATTTGGTATCGGGAAATGAACCTGGTCAGGTGTCAGATCTCTCAGTGGAGGAGCATTTTGGAGATAGTGATCATAATTCTATCTCCTTTACCATAGCACTGGAGAGAGATAGGAACAGATAAGTTAGAAAAGCATTTAATTGGAGTAAGGGGAATTATGAGGCTATCAGGCAGGAAACTGGAAGCTTAAATTGGAAACAGATATTCTCAAGGAAAAGTACGCAAGAGATGTGACAAATGTTCAGGGAATATTTGTGTGAAGTTCTGTATAGGTACATTCCAATGAGACAGGGAAGTTATGGTAGGGTGCAGGAACCGTGGTGTAAAAAGGCTGTAATAAATCTAGTCAAGAAGAAAAGAAAAGCTTACAAAAGGTTCAGAGAGCTAGGTAATGTTAGAGATCTAGATAGATAGATAGATAGATAGATAGATAGATAGATACTTTATTCATCCCCATGGGGAAATTCAACTTTTTTTCCAATGTCCCATACACTTGTTGTAGCAAAACTAATTACATACAATACTTAACTCAGTAAAAAAATATGATATGCATCTAAATCACCGTCTCAAAAAGCATTAATAATAGCTTTTAAAAAGTTCTTAAGTCCTGGCGGTAGAATTGTAAAGCCTAATGGCATTGGGGAGTATTGACCTCTTCATCCTGTCTGAGGAGCATTGCATCGATAGTAACCTGTCACTGAAACTGCTTCTCTGTCTCTGGATGGTGATCATAAGGCTAACAGGAAGGAGCTTAAGAAGGAAATTAGGAGAGCCAGAAGGAGCCATGAGATGGCCTTGGTGGGCAGAATTAAGGAAAACCCCAAGACATTCTACAAGTTCGTGAAGAGCAGGAGGATAAGATGTGAAAGAATAGGACCTATCAAATGTGACAGTGGGGAAGTGTGTATGGAACCGGAGGAAATAGCAAAGGTACTTAATAAATACTTTGCTTCAGTATTCACTATGGAAAAGGCTCCTGGTGATATTAGTGATGACTTGCAGCAGATTGAAAAGCTTGAGCATGTAGATATTAAGAAAAGAGGATGTGCTGGAGCTTTTGGAAAGCATCAAGTTGGATAAGTTGCTGGGCCTAGATGAGATGTACCCCAGGCTACTGTGGGAGGCGAGGGAGGAGATTGCTGAGCCTCTGGCGATGATCTTTGCATCATCAATGGGGAAAGGAGAGGTTCCAGAGGATTGGAGGGTTGCGAATGTTGTTCCTTTATTCAAGAAAGGGAGTAGAGGTAGACCTGGAAATTATAGACCAGTAAGACTTACCTCAGTGGTTGGTAAGTTGATGGAGATGATCCTGAGAGGCAGAACTTGTGAACATTTGGAGAGGTATAATATGATTAGGAATAGTCAGCATGGCTTTGTCAAAGGCAGGTCGTGCCTTACGAGCCTGGTTGAATTTTTTGAGGATATGATTAAACATATTGATGAAGGAAGAGCAGTAGATGTAGTGTATATGGATTTCAGCAAGGAATTTGATACGGTACCCCATGCAAGGCTTATTGAGAAAGTAAGGAGGCATGGGATCCAAGGGGACATTGCTTTGTGGATCCAGAACTAGCTTGCCCACCGAAGGCAAAGAGTGGTTGTAGATGGGTCATATTCTGCATGGAGGTCGGTCACCAGTGGAGTGCCTCAGGAATCTGTTTTGTTGGACCCTTACTCATCGTGACTTTTATAAATGACCTGGATGAGGAGGTGGAGGAATGGGTTAGTAGGTTTGCTGGTGACACTAAGGTTGGAGGTGTTGTGGATAGTGTGGAGGGCTGTCAGAGGTTACAGCGGGACATTGATAGGATGCAAAACTGGGCTGAGATGGAGTTCAACCCAGATAAGTGTGAGGTGGTTCATTTTGGTAGGTCAAGTATGATGGCAGAATATAGTATTAATGGTAAGACTCTTGACAGTGTGGAGGATCAGAGGGAGTCCACAGGATGCTCAAAGCAGCTGTGCAGGTTGACTCTGTGGTTAAGAAGGCATATGGTGTATTGGCCTTCATCAGTCGTGGAATTGAATTTAGTAGCAGAGAGGTAATGTTGCAGCTATATCAGACCCTGGTCAGACCCCACTTGGAGTACTGTGCTCAATTCTGGTCGCCTCACTACAGGAAGGATGTGGAAACCATAGAAAGGGTGCAGAGGAGATTTACAAGGATTTTGCCTGGATTGGGGAGCATGCCTTATGAAAGCAGGTTGAGTGAACCCTTTTCTCCTTGGAGCGACAGTGGATGAGAGGTGACCTGATAGAGGTGTATAAAATGATGAGATACATTGATCATGTGGATAGTCAGAGGCTTCTTCCCAGGTCTGAAATGGTTGCCACAAGAGGACACAGTTTTAAGGTGTTTGGGTGTAGGTAAAGAGGAGATGTCAGGGGTAAGTTTTTTACGCAGAGAGTGGTGTGTGTGAAATGGGCTATCGGCAATGGTGGTGGAGGTGGATACAATAGGGTCTTTTAAGAGACTTTTGGATAGGCACATGGAGCTTAGAAAAATAGAGGTCTATCGGCACAGCTTTGTGGGCCGAAGGGCCTATATTGTGCTGTAGGTTTTCTATGTTTCTATAAAACCTAAAAGAGGGCATATAATGGAGCAAAGATTTGTGGGAAGTACGAGGATTGGGAAGCTTTTAAAACCAACAGAAGGCAACTAAGAAAGTAAAGATGGAGTATGAAAGTAAGCTAGGCAATAATATCAAAGAGGATATCAAATGTTCTTCTGATATGTAGAGTGTAAAAAAGAGGTGAGAGTGAATATTGGACCACTGGAAAACAATGCTGGAGAGGTAGAAATGGGGTACAAAGAAATGGCAGATGCATCTGACTTCACTGTAGAAGACACTAACTGTTTTATAGAAGTTCCAGGTGTCAGGGTCATAAAATGTGTGAAGTTATCATAACTACATATAAGGTTCTTGGTAAGCTGAAAGGTCTGAAGGTAGATGAGTCACCTGAACCAGATGGTATACACCCCAGAGTTTTGAAAGAGGTAACAGAAGAGATTGTGGAGGCATTAACAATGATCTTTCAAGAATCACTTGAGTCTGGAATGGTTGCGGATGGCTAGAAAATTGTAAATGTCACACCATTCTTCAAGAAAGAAGACTATAGGCCAGTTAGTCTGACAGTGCTTGGGAAAAAGCTGGAGTCGATTATTAAGGATGAGGTCACAGGGTACTGAATTCTTTGAAGAACTAACAAGCAGGATAGACAAAGGGAAATCGCTTGATATTGTGCACTTAGATTTTCAGAATATCTTTGACAAGGTTCAACAGATGAGGCTGCTTAACTATCTATGAGCCCATTGTATTACAGGAAAGATTCTAGCATGGATAAAGTGGCGACTGGTTGGCCGGAGTCAAAGAGTGGGATTGAAGGGAGCCTTTTCTGGCTGGCTGCTATTGACAAATAGTGTTTCACAGGCATCTGTGTTGGGACCGATTCTTTTTACATTATATGTCAATGATTTGGATGATAGAATTGATGGCTTTGTTGCAAAGTTTGCAGACGAGATGATGATAACTGGATGGGCAGGTAGTTTTGAGGAAGTAGAGGGGCTACAGAAGGAATTAGAGAGATTAGGACAATGAGCAAAGAAATGGAAGATGGAATACAGTGTCGGCAAGTGTATGGTCATGCACTTTCATGGAAGAAATGAAAGGGTTGTCAGTTTTCTAAATAGAGAGAAAATACAAAAAACTGAGGTGCAAAGGGACTTGGGATTTCTTGTGCAGGATTCCCTAAATGTTAATTTGCAGGTTGAGTCTGTGGTGGGGAAGGCAAATGCAATGTTAGCATTCATTTCAAGAGGACTAGAATATAAAAGCAAGGATGTAATGTTGAGACTTTATAAATAACTGGTGAGGTCTCACTTGGAGTATTGTGACCAGTTTTGGGCTCCTTATCTTAGAAATGATGTGCTGCAACTGGAGAGGGCTAAAAGGAGGTTCATGAAATGATTCCAGGATTGAATGGCTTGAGATATGAAGAGAGTTTGATAGCTCCCAACCTGTATTCGCTCGAATTCAGAAGAATGAGGGTTGACCTCATTGAAACCTATTGAATGGTGAAAGACCTTGATAGAGTGGATGTGGAGAGGATGTTTCCTCTGGTGGGAGAGTTTAAGACCAGAGGGCACAGCCTCGGAATAGAGAGGCATCCTTTTAGAATGGAGATGAGGAGGAATATCTTTGGCCAGAGGGTGCTGAGTCTGTGGAATTCCAAGTATGTATAATTAAATATGTATATTTATGGCAGTGGTTGATAGATTCAGTGCATGAAGGGATATGGAGAGCAGGCAGGAGATTGGAGCTGAAAGGAAAATTGGATCTGCCATGATGAAATGGCAGAGTAGACACAATGAGCCAAATGGCCTATTTCTCCTCTTATAGCTTATGGTCTTATGGTATATGAGCACCTGCCACAACAATAACACAATTAATGTTGCAACTATTTAGGACCCTGGTCAGACCACACAGTACTGTGCTCAGTTCTGGTCGCCTCACTACAGGAAGGATGTGGAAACTATAGAAAGAGTGCAGACAAGATTTACAAGGATGTTGCCTGGATCGGGGAACATGCCTTATGAGAATAGGTTGAGTGAACTCAGCCTTTTCTCCGTGGAGCGAAGGAAGATGAGAGGTGACCTGATAGAGGTGTACAAGATAATCAGAGGCATTGATCGTGTGGATAGTCAGAGGCTTTTTCCCAGGGCTGAAATGGTTGTCACAAGAGGACGCAGGTTTAAGGTGCTGGGGAGTAGGTACGGAGGAGATGTCAGGGGTAAGTTCTTTACTCAGAGAGTGGTGAGTGCGTGAAATGGGCTATCAGCAATGGTGGTGGAGGTGGATACGATAGGGTCTTTTAAGAGGCTTTTAGATAGGTACATGGAGCTTAGTAAAATAGAGGGCTAAAGGTAAGTCTAGTAATTTCTGAGGTAGGGACATGTTCGGCACAATTTTGTGGGCTGAAGGGACTGTGTTGTGCTGTAGGTTTTCTATGTTTCTATGTTTTAATTCATTTGGCCATGCAGGTTTCTGTTTAGATGTTGCAATTTTGTTCAAGCCTACTTTCATTCTGACTGTAACCATTGATACAGCTATTTCAACTGCACATATGAATGCAAGTTCATCAAGTTTATTGACATTAACTATATACATGTATATAACATATATAAGAGCATAAGACCAGAAGATATAGAAGCACAATTCGCCCATTCAGCCCATCAACTCTACTCTGCCATTCCATTATGGCTGATCCCATATCCAGACAGACAGACATTCTTTATTGATCCCAAGGGAAATTAGGTTTCGTTACAGTCACAACAACCAAGGATAGTGTAGAAATATAGCAATATAAAACCATAAATAATTAAATAATAATAAGTAAATTTTTCCAAGTGGAAATTAGTCCAGGACCAGCCTATTGGCTCAGGGTGTCTGACACTCCGAGGGAGGAGTTGTAAAGTTTGATGGCCACAGGCAGGAATGACTTCCTGTGACGCTCAGTGTTGCATCTCGGTGGAATGAGTCTCTGGCTGAATGTACTCCTGTGCCTAACCAGTACATTATGGAGTGGATGGGAGACATTGTCCAAGATGGCATGCAATTTGGACAGCATCCTCTTTTCAGACACCATCGTCAGAGAGTCCAGTTCCATCCCCACAACATCACTGGCCTTACGAATGAGTTTGTTGATTCTGTTGGTGTCTGCTACCCTCAGCCTGCTGCCCCAGCACACAACAACAAACATGATAGCACTGGCCACCACAGCCTCATAGAATATCCTCAGCATCGTCTGGCAGATGTTAAAGGACCTCAGTCTCCTCAGGAAATAGAGGCGGCTCTGATCCTTCTTGTAGACAGCCTCAGTGTTCTTTGATCAATCCAGTTTATTGTCCATTCGTATCCCCAGGTATTTGTAATCCTCCACCATGTCCACACTGACCCCTTGGATGGAAACAGGGGTCACCGGTGCCTTAGCCCTCCTCAAGTCCACCACCAGCTCTTTAGTCTGTTTCACATTAAGCTGCAGATGATTCTGCTCACACCATGTGACAAAGTTTCCCACCATAGCCCTGTACTCAGCCTCATCTCCCTTGCTGATACATCCAATTATGGCATCCAACTATCCCACTCAACCCCATACACCTGTCTTCTCGCCATAAACTTTGAGCCCTTATCGATCAGGAAATAATCAACTTATGCCTTAAATGTACACACAGACTTGGCCTCCACTGTAAACTGTTTGCAGAGCATTCCACGGATTCACTACTCACTGGCTAAAAATGTTCCTCCTTACCTCAGTTCTGTAAGGACACCCTTCAATTTTGAGACTCTGCCCTCTCATTCTGGATACCTCCACCATAGGAACTGGCCAAAGATGACTGATTGTTGACATATCAACTTTATCTTTATCTGTTCCTATATTTTATGGTCTTATGGAAACATCTTCTCCACATCCACACTATCTAGTCCTTTTAACATTTGGTTGGTTTCAATGAGATACCCCACATTCTTCCAAATTCTACAGAGTATAGGCTCAAAGCTGCCAAATGCTTCTCATATGTTAACCCCTTCATTCTTTGAATCATCCCTGTGAACCTCCTCTGGATTCTCTCCGATGGGAACACATCCCTTCTGAGTTATCAGCCCAAAACTGTTAACAATACACCAAGTGCTACCTGACTAGTGCCTTATGAAGCCTCAGTATTATCTCCTTGCTTTTATATTCTATTCCCCTTAAAATAAATGCTAACATTGCATTTGTCTTCTTTGCCACAGACTCAACCTGTAAATTAACCTTCTGGGAGTCTTGCACGAGGACTCCGAAGTCCTTCTTTACCTCTGATGTTTGAACATTCTGCCTACTTAGATAATGATCTGTACAATTGTTCCTTTTACCAAACTGCATTATCATACATTTCCCAACACTGTATTCTATTTATCACTTTTTTGCCCATATTTCCAATTTGTCTAAGTCCTGCTGCAAATGCATTACTTCCTCAACACTACCTACCCCTCCACCTATCTTTATATCATTGCAAACTTTGCCACAAAGCCATCAATTCCACAATGCAACTCATTGACAAACAATGTGAAAAGTAGCAGTCCCAATACTGACCCCTGAGGAACACCACTAGTCATTGGCAGCAAGCCAGAAATGGCCCCTTTTATTCCCACTTGCTGCCTCCTGCCTGTCAGCCATTCTTCTATCCATGCCAGTATCTTTCCTGTAATGCCTTATGATATTATTTTGTTAAGTAGAATCACGTGTGGCACCTTATCGAATGCCTTCTGAAAATCCAAATAAATCACATCCACTGCTTCTCCTTTGTCCACCCTGCTTGTTACGTCCTCGAAGAACTCTAAAAGATTTGTCAGGCAAGATTTCCCTTAACAGAAACCATGCTGACTTTGACTTATTTTATAATCAGACTCCAAGTACCCCCAAAACCTCATCCTTAATAATAGACTCCAACACTTGCCCAACCACTGAGGTGAGGCTAACTGCCCTATAATTTCCTTTCCTTTGCCATCCTCCCTTCTTAAAGTGTGGAGTGACATATGCAATCTTCCATTATCTCTCTAGCAACCTCTCTCAGGATGTAGTCCATCTGGTCCAAGTGACTTATCCACCTTAAGACCTTTCAGTTTGCCTACACACCATCTGTGTGGTGAAAAAGGCACAATAGCGCCTCTTTCACTTCAGACTTTTAAGGAAGTTCAGTATAGGCCCCCAAATCTGTCATCCCTACCAGTATCCTCCTCCAATCCACCTGGGCAAGCTCCCTTCTCATGCCTCTCAAATTCCCTTTTATGAGAACATAAGAAATAGGAGCAGGAGTAGGCCACCAGTCCCATCGAGCTTGCTCTATCATTCAATAAGATCATGGCTGATTGGATCATGAACTCACCTCCACCTACCTGCCTTTACCCCATAACCCCTAATTCCCCTACTATGCAAAAATCTATCCAACCTTGTCTTAAATATATTTACTGAGGTAGCCTCCACTGTTTCATTGAACAGAGAATTCTACAGATTGAACACCCTCTGGGAAAAGCAGTTCCTCCTCATCTCCATTCTAAATCTATTCCCCCAAATCTTGACACTATGTCCCCTAGTTCTAGTCTCACCTATCAGTGGAAATAACCTTCCTGTCTTTATCATAATTTTTTGATATTTCTGTAAGATCTTCTCTCATTCTTCTGAATTTCAGTGAATACAGTCCCAGGCGACTCAATCTCTCCTCATAGTCTCACTCCCTCCTCTCTGGACTCAACCTGGTGAATTTCCTCTGCACTGCTTCCAAAGTCAGTATATTCTTCCTCATGTAAGGAGACTAGAACTGCATGTACTACTCCAGGTGTGGCCTCACCAGTACCCTATACAATTGCAGCATGACCTCCCTGCTCTTAAGTTCAATCCCTCTAACAATGAAGGTCAACATCCCATTTGCCTTCTTGATAGCCTACTACACCTGCAAACCAACCCTTTGTGATTCATGCACAAGCACTCCCTAGTTCCTCTGCATAGCAGCATGCTGCATTTTTTTACCATTTAAATAATAATCTGCTCTTTCATTTTCCTTCTAAAGTGGATGACCTTGTATTTACCAATATTGTATTTCATCTGCCAGACCCATGTCCACTCACTTAACCTATCCATATCTCTCTGCAGACTCTCCATATTTTCTGTACAATTTGCTTTTCCTCTCAATTTAGTATCACCAGCAAACTTAAGTACACTACATTCAGTCCCCTCTTCCAGATTGTTAATGTATATCGTGAACAGTTGTGGGCCCAGCACCAACCCCTGTGGCACACTGCTCATCACTAATTGCCAACCAGAGTAACACCCATGTATCCCAACTCTGCTTTCTATTAGTTAACCAATCTTCTATCCATGCTAATACATCACCCCCAACCCTCTGCATTCTTATGGATAAGTCTGTTATGTGGCACCTTATCGAACGCATTCTGGAAATCCAAGTAAGTTGCATCTATTTGATCCCCTCTATCCACTGCGCTCGCTATATCCTCAAAGAACTCCAGAAAGTTTACTAGAACTAGATTCAGGGAGGTAGATTTAGGATGAAGATAAGGAGGAGCTGCTTTTCCCAGATGATGGTGAATCTGTGGAATTCTCTGCCCAATGAAGCAGTGGATGCTACCTCAGTAAATATATTTAAGACAAGGTTGGATAGATTTTGCGTAGTAGGGGAATTAAAGGTTATGCAGGTAGGTGGAGATGAGTCCATGTCCAGGTCAGCCATGATCTTATTGAACGGCAGAGCAGGCTCGATGTGCCAGATGGCCTACTCCTGCTCCTGTTTCTTATGCTCTTATATTCTTATGCTTTTCAACAAGACTTGCCTTTGTTGAATCCATGCTGCGTCTGCCTGATGGGTCCGTTTCTTTCCAGATGCCTTGCTATTTCTTCTTTAATGATAGCTTCAAGTATTTTCACAACTACTGATGTTAAACTAACTGGCCTATTGTTACCTGCCTTTTGCCCACATCCTTTATTGAACAATGGTGTGACATTCACCGTCTTCCAATCCGTCAGAACCTGTCCAGAATCCAGACAATTTTGTTTAATTATCACCAAAGCCTCTACCTTAACCTCTGTCATTTTTTTCAGTACACTGGGTGCATTCCATCAGGACCAGGGGACCTGTCTATCTTCAGGCCCACAAGTTTAATCAGCACTACCTCTTTAGTGATAGCTATTGTATCAAGGTCCTCACCACCCATTGCAGCCATAAGATCTTTCTTTGCCATGTTAGACGTGTTCTCCACTGTGAAGACCGACGCAAAATAGTCATTCAAAGCCTCGGCCATATCCTCATTATCCGATATCAATTCCCCCTTCTCGTCTTCCAAGGGACCACCCTTTTCCTCTTTATATAATTATAAAAACTTTTACTATCTGTTTTTATATTTTGTTCTAGTTTATTTTCGTAATCTAGCTTCCCTTTCTTTATTGCTTGCTTAGTGGTTCTTTGTTGCTTTTTAAAGTTTTCTCAGTCTTCCAGTTTCCCACTACTCTTGGTGACTTTGTACACATATAGTTTGATGCCTTCTTTTATTTCCTTAGTTATCCAAGGTTGGCTCTCCCCAACCTTACTGTCCTTACTTTTAACTGGAATATACTTTTGTTGAGCACTGTGAAAAATCTCTTTGAAAGTCTTCCTCTGTTCTTCAATTGTCCTACTTATATAGCCTGTGTTCCCAGTCTACACTAGTCAAATCCTTTCTCATCCCACTGTAGTCTCCATTGTTTAGGCATAATACACTGGTTTTCAATTGAACTATTGCACCCTCCATTTGTATGAGAAATTCATTTATACTGTGAGCACTCTTTTCAAGAGGATCCCTAACTACAAGATCACTAATTTTACCTGTCTCATTGCACAGGACCAGATCTAAGATAGCACGTTCCCTTGTAGGTTCAGTAGCATGCTGTTCAAGAAAGTCATCAGAGAACTCCATCATTTTTACTCCATTGCAATACTGATACATGCTTTTCCCTCCCAAGTTGCTGCATGAATTTAATCATATGATCACAGAATCCTCAGGGTTCCTTTACATTAAGCTCCCTGATAAGATGTGGGTTATTAAATGACACCCAATCTAAGATAGCTTTTCCTGAGTAGGCTCAAGCACAAGCTGCTCTAAAAAGCCATCTTGTAGGCATTCAACAAATTCCCTCTCTTGCAATCCCACACCAACCTATTTTTCCCAATCACCTTGCATACTGAAGTCTCATTGCCCTTATTACATGCCTTTTCCAGCTCTTTTTGCAATCTCAACCCCACATCGAGGCTACTATTTGGAGGCCTATATATTATTCCATAATAGATATAACCATATAATGTATATAGAAATGAGACATCGTTTCTCCGGACCAGGGTGTAAAGCACACTGGTACACATAACCCACAGAATACACGATAACCTATGAAGGTAAGGATAAAGTCTACAAATGAATCATACATAAATAGCGAACTAAAGTGCATTAATATTAAATATTGTAACGTACCCATCCCAGATTAATCAGTGAAACTTTGAATACAATGCAGCAGAGAGATCAGAAGCCTACTGGCCTGGGAAAAGAAATTGTTTCTCATCCTGACCGTTCTTGTTTTTATGCATTGTAGTCTTCTGCCTGATGGTAGAAAGTCAAAGAAGATTCTGGATTGATGGGTGGGATCCTTAATAATACTAAGTGCCCTGTGTATACAGTGCTCCTGATAAATGTCCCCGATGGATGGTAGGGAGACCCCTATGATCCCCTCGGCTTTTCTCACAGTTCTTTGACGGGACTTCCAGTCTGATGTTTGACTGCTCCCGTACCAGATAGAGACCGAACTTGTCAGGATGCTCTCAATAGTGGTCCTGTAAAGTGCAGTAAAGATTGACGGGGTGGGGGGGGCCTTACTTGCCTCAATCTTCTTAGGAAGTGGAGGTGCTACTGTGCCTTCTTGTTCAGGGAGGTGATATTAAGGCACTAGGTGAGGTCGTCTGTGATGTGAACTCCCAGGAACCTGGGGCATTTAACTCTTTCTACTGAGGAGCCCTGTATTCGCAGAGGGGGATTGTTTGTCTGCAACTTCCACCGTGATTTCCTTTGTCTTCTCCACATTCAGGCTTAGGTTGTTCTTCTCACACCAGTACACCAGCTGCTCCACTTCCTCTGTATACTCCATCTCATCATTGTTCTTGATAAGGCCAACCACTATTGTGGCAACTGCAAACTTGATGACATGGTTTGAGCTGGATACTGTGACAGAGTTATGCATCAATAGTGTGAACAGCAGCGGGCTAGGCAGCACACAGTCACTGCTCAGAGTAATGGGACTAGAGATGTTGCTGCCCACACTGACTGACTGTGGCCTTACTGTTAAGAAGAAAAGTATCCAGTGGCAGAAGGAGATTTGGAGACCCAGCGAGGTCAGTTTCCCCACCAGTTTCTAACCGTGCTTCAGTTAGAAGCTGCTTTTGAATTCTTTCTTGTAATATTTCACAAACTAAACTGCTCTCTGCATCATTACTGAACAGACAATGCTCAAACAATCTCTTCAATTCAGTTACATACACTGAAATGGACTCCCCTTCCTTTTTATTCCACTTATGAAACCTGAAGTGTTCTTCAATCAACAATGTTCCTGCATTACTTTCATGATATCAGCAAAGCTCATTTCAGTTGTTTTGGTTGGAGCAGTCAAATTTCAAAGTAAAAGGTATGCCTTTAAACCCAACACACTCAGCAAAATTGGTACTTGCTTCTCATTGGCTATTTCATTTGTTCCAAAATATTGTTCAACTTGCTCAGTATATAAAATCCAATTGTGTAGTCAAACGTGTCTAACATTCCAATGTAGCCAGCCATTTAGAAACATAGAAAACCTACAGCACAATACAGGCCCTTTGACCCACAAAGCTGTGCCAAACATGTCCCTACCTTAGAAATTACTAGGCTTACCCATAGCCCTCTATTTCTCTAAGCTCCATGTACCTATCCAAAAGTCTCTTAAAAGACCGTATCGTATCTGCCTCCACCACAGTTGCTGTCAGCCCATTCCACGCACTCAGCACTCTCTGAGTAAAAAACTTACCCCTGACATCTCCTTGGTACCTACTCCAAAGCACCTTAAACCTGTATCCTCTTGTGGCAATCATTTCAGCCCTGGGAAAAAGCCTCTGACTATCCACACGATCAATGACTCTCATCATATTATACACCTCTATCAGATCACCTCTTATCCTCCGTCGCTCCAAGGAGAAAAGGCCAAGTTCACTCAACCTATTCTCATAAGGCATGCTCCCCAATCCAGGCAACATCTTTGTAAATCTCCTCTTCACCCTTTCTATGGCTTCCACATCCTTCCTGTAGTGAGGTGACCAGAACTGAGCACAGTACTCCAAGTGTCCTATACTGTATAGCTGCAACAGTACCTCTCAGCTCCTAAATTTAATTCCACGATTGATGAAAGCCAATACACCGTACGCCTTCTTAACCACAGAGTCAACATGCGCAGCTGCTTTGAGCGTCCTATGGAATCGACCCCAAGATCTCTCTGATCCTCCACACTGCCAAGATTCTTACCATTAATACTATATTCTGCCATCATATTCGACCTACCAAAATGAACCGCTTCACACTTATCTGGGTTGAACTCCATCTGCCACTTCTCAGCCCAGTTTCACATCCTATCAATGTCCCGCTGTAACCTCTGACAGCCCTTCACACTATCCACAACACCTCCAACCTTTGTGTTATCAGCAAACTTACTAACCCATCCCTCCACTTCCTCATCCAGGTCATTTATAAAAGTCATGAAGAGTAAGGGTCCCAGAACAGATCCCTGAGGCACACCACTGGTCACCGACCTCCATGCAGAATATGAGCTGTCTACAATCACTCTTTGCCTTCTGTGGGCAAGCCAGTTCTGGATCCACGAAGCAATGTCCCCTTGGATCCCATGCCTCCTTACTTTCTCAATAAGCCTTGCATGGGGTACCTTATCAAATGTCTTGCTGAAATCCATATACACTATATTTACTGCTCTTCCTTCATCAGTATGTTTAGTCACATCCTAAAAAAATTCAGTCAGGCTCGTAAGGCACGATGTGCCCTTGACAAAGCCATGCTGCCTATTCCTCATCATATTATGCCTCTCCAAATGTTCATAAATCCTGCCTCTCAGGATCATCTCCATCAACTTACCAACCACTGAGGTAAGACTCACTAGTCTATAATTTCCTGGTATATCTCTACTCCCTTACTTAAATAAAGGAACAACATTCGCAACCCTCCAATCCACTGGAACTTCTCCTGTCCCCATTGATGATGCTAAGATCATCGCCAGAGGCTCAGCAATCTCCTCCCTCGTCTCCCACAGCAGCCTGGGGTACATCTCATCCAAGTCCAGTGACTTATCCAACTTGATGCTTTCCAAAAGCTCCAGCACATCCTCTTTCTTAATACCTACATGCTCAAGCTTTTCAGTCTACTGCAAGTCATGACTACAATCACTAAGATCCTTTTCCATAGTGAATACTGAAGTAAAGTATTCATTAAGTACCTCTGCTATTTCCTCCAGTTCCATACACACTTTCCCACTTTCACACTTGATAGGTCCTATTCTACCACATCTTATCCTCTTGCTGTTCACATACTTGTAGAATACCTTGGGGTTTTCCTTAATCCTGCCCACCAAGGCCTTTTCATGACCCCTTCTGACTCTACTAATTTCCTTCTTAAGCTCCTTCCTGTTAGTCTTATAATCTTCTAGATCTCTAACATTATCTAGCTCTCTGAGCCTTTTGTAAGCTTTTCTTTTCTGCTGATTTCATTTAAATAAGCAACCTGTATGCTTTTCCACACAATGTACTCAGCAAAACTGGCACTCACTTTTCATTGGCTATTTTATTTGCTTCAAAATACAGTTCAATTCAATATCAAGTTATTTCTTGTGCAATCGGATGCGAATATAGCCAGCCATTTCTGCACTTTTTAAATTTATGATTATTATAGAACATAGAGCATAGAATAGTACAGCACATTACAGGCCCTTCAGCCCACAATGTTGTGCCGACCCTCAAACCCTGCCTCCCATATATCCCCCCCCCCACCTTAAATTCCTCCATATACGTGTCTAGTAGTCTCTTAAATTTCACTAGTGTATCTCCTGATGAAGGATTTCGGCCCAAAATGTCGTCACTACCTCCTCCCATAGATGCTGTCTGGCTTGCTGAGTTCTGCCAGAATTTTGTGTTTTTATTTATTTCCAGCATCTGCAGATTCACTCGTGTTATCTCCCAGTAATCACTGTTTATGAACCCTTGAATTTGTCCATTTTCTGATTTATATTTTAACTCCATCATCTGTCCTCCTCACCCCCAAAGAAGCATGTGCCTCACTTGTTTTAGCTTGGAGCGTCTCACTATGCTTCAATGGATACGCAGTCGTCTCAGGTTTGTTTAAAACTTCCTTATCACCACTGTTATGTTTTGTAACTCCAAAACATAAAACTAATTGGAAAGAAAACAATGGAGCCCAAAGAGATGTGTATAAACTGTCTTTGCTTTCAGTGAGGGGCACACATATAATGTGGTAGCGTGACATATACCATGCACATACTGTTACATGTAACCCATAATGAATAATTTAAACAATAAAGAATGCTTAATCAAGCAATATGTTTACAATATTACTCAAATATTGCTTAAATGTTAAATTCACAATACTTCCTACCACTGATTACAGGCATACCCCTTTTCTTTCCCTGGCTTGTCATTGCAGCCCCCTAACCTTCAGGAACTTCATCAGTGGCTAACGATGAAACAAATATCTTTTCAAGGGCCTCTGCAATTTCTTCTCTAACCTCTGAGGATGGACTTGGTCAAGTCCTGGGAATTTATCACATTAATGCGTGGTAAGGATGTAAATACCTCCTCATAGGTAATATGAATAGAACCATAGAACCATAGAACACTACAGCACAGAAAACAGGCCATTCGGCCCTTCTAGTATGTGCTGAAACTTTATTCCACTAGTCTCATTGACCTGCACCCAGTCCATAACCCTCCAGACCTCTCCCATCCATGTATTTATCCAATTTATTCTTAAAACATAAGAGTGAGCCCACATTTACCACATCAGATGGCATCTTGTTCCTTACTCCCTCCGCTCTCTGAGTGAAGAAGTTGCCCTTAATGTTCCTCCTAAACCTTTCCTCTTTTACCCTAAAGCCATGTTCTCTCGTATTTATCTCTCCTAATTTAACTGGAAAGAGCCTACTCGCATTTACTCTGTCCATACACCTCATAATTTTGTAGACCTCTATCAAATCCGCCCTTATCCTTCTACGCTCCAAGGAATAAAGTCCTAACCTGTTCAATCTTTCCCTGTAACTCAACTTCTGAAGACCCGGCAACATCCTAGTAAATCTTCTCTGCACTCTTTCAATCTTACTGATGTCCTTCCTATAGTTAGGTGACCAGAAATGTGTCCTCCAAAACATCTCCACTTGTTTCCCTTACACTTTGAGAATCATGATTTTCTCATCAGTAAACACTGTACACCAACATTCCAGAAGTCCCTGCCATTTATTCTCTATATCATATGAGAATTTAACCTAACGTGTATTAATTAACAATTATCTGGATTAATACCACTTTGTCATTCCCGATTGCCTGGACTTTAACAACTCTGGGATCGGTGCTGGGTCTGTTGTTATTTGTCATCTATATCAACGATCTGGATGATAATGTGGTTAACTGGATCAGCAAGTTTGTGGATGACACCAAGATTAGGGGTGTAGTGACAGCAAGGAAGGCTATTATGGCTTGCAGAGGGATCTGGATCAGAAAAATGGACTGAAAAGTGGCAGATCAAAATTAATGCAGACAAGTGTGAGGTGCTGCACTTTGGGAGGACCAGCCAAGGTAGGTGGTGTGCACTGGAGCACTGTGGACAGTGGTAAAAAAAAAGGGATCTTGGAATACAGGTCCATAATTCATTGAAAGTGGCTTCACAAGTAGATAGGGTCATAAAGAAAGTTTTTGGCACATTGGCCTTTATAAATGAGTACAGGGGATGGGATTTTATTAAGTTGTATAAGATGTTGATGAGGCCTAATATGGAATATTGTGTACAATTTTGGTCACCTCTTAAATGCAAGTAAAATTGAAAGAGTACAGAGAAAATTTACAAGGATGTTGCCACGTCTGGAGGACCTGAGTTATAAGGAAAGATTGAAAGTTGAAAAGTTTAAGGGGAACATGAGGGAAACTTCCTCACTCAGAGGATCATGAGAGTGTGGAATGAGCTGCCAGCATGTGGTGCACGCAAGCTCAATTTCAACATTTAAGCAAAGTTTGGGTAGGTGCATGATAGTAGAGGTATATCAGTGCAGGTCAATGGGAGTAGGCAGTTTAAATGGTTTTAGCATGGACTAGATGAACCAAAGAGTCTGTTACTGTTCTGTACATTTCTATAATTTTATGACCAAACCGTTCTGAAGTTTGAACAGGAAAATATAATTTTAATACAGAAATTGACAGGTTGGATATAGCTATTGATCTAACTGTCCACATTCAATATGGAGATTGTTGCCCTTTTATTCTGCTGGTTCCCCACAACTCTAATCATTTAAAAATGTATCTATATTCTCTTTAAATACCTCCCATGGTCTAAGCTTCACAAGGTACAGAATTCCAGAGATTATCCAACCCACCCTGAAGCTCCAAGCACATCAGTTATGAATTACCAGCCATGATTATTCAATAAATAGGATGACCCTTTATTTTTTAGTAGTGTTCACTAGTTTCAGGTTCTGTCACAAGAACATCAGGACTAGGATCAGGAGATGGCCATCCAGCCCATCAAGCCTGCTCCACCATTCAATCAGATCCTGACTGATCTAGCCATGGACTCAGCTCCACATGAAATATCCTCTCCACGTCCAGCTTGTTAGGATTCCTCAGATCTGTTTCAATCAGGTCACCTCTCTTTCATGCTGCAGTGAATACAAACTCAGCCTGTCTAATCTTCACTCATGATAAAACAAACCATCTGTCTGATAATCCTCGCTGAACTTCTTCCAGCATGTTAAGGTCTGTTCATTTATATTATACATGATATTCAACATCAAAATGTGATCTCACCAGCACTGTACAGCACAGCTGGTTTCCACCATATTCACACACAAGGAATGTTCAGTCATAACCACACCACCTAATTAAAAGAGATATTGTTTTCAACTTCCTCTGTACTTTTTACCAAAATTTTAAGTCTATGACCCTGTTCTAGAATATTCTGCTAATGGGAAAGCTTACCTCTTTCTCTTTGCTAAACCAAACATTAATTGATCTACTTCTGTCAAACCTCTTCTCAACCTTTCTCACTTTCAGGAAAACAATCTCATGTTAGGCTAAAGGTTGAATAGTCTTATCTATCTTTCTGTCTTTGATAAGCATTAAGGCACCTTTGCTCTCATAACACCTGAAAAATGGTACACACTTCCCACCTGAACCAAACAAAACCCACATAACTACTGCAGGTACCGAGCAGTATCTCTCCCTCGTCGTGATGTTCATCAAATTGCACACTATTGAAGGTGCAGTCCATGAAGTGAATGTGCAATCACCACAATGGATTAACTTCTGTAAGCCCGCCTAAGTGCATAAGAATGTACAAGACATGGTCAGTAAGTCAGCTGATGGCACTAACACGGGAAATGTCATGGACAGTTAAAAAGTTATCAAAAATTGCAGGAGGATGTTGTGAGATAATATCCAATGAGATAATGGGCCAATATTTAGTAAATGGCATTCAAGCCAGTTCAGCATGAGATGTTACAATATATCATGTCAAACCAGGGTAGGACTTTAACAGTGAAGGGTATGGCCTTGGGATGTGTTGTTGAACAGAGGGAACTAGGAGTACAAGTATATGCTTCCCTGAAAAGTGGTGGTGAAAAAGATGTCTGGTATACCAACCTTTATTTTAGTTTATTTTATTATTTGTTAATTTATTTATGGTAATATTACTTCACATGTTGTGGGTGAGCTATATGTACTGTGCTGTGCACCTTGGTCTGAAGGAACATTGAATGACAATAAATTTGAGTATAGGAGCTGGGAAATAAATTGCAATTGTTACAAGGCGAGGCTATCGATAAGACAAAATTGCATTCAACAGGATGAGTTGTAACAGGATGAGTTGTAACATGATAGCTGACAAAATCAAGAAAGAGAAGTACAGGACTGAAGGTGTTAAATTTGAATGTGTGCAGTATGCAGAATAAGGTCGATAAACTTGTAGCACAGTTACAGATTGGCGTGTTTGATGTTGTGGGCATCGTGAATTGTGGTTGAAAGAAGATTGTAGCTGGTAGCTTAACTTCCAAGATACACATTGGATTGAAAGGACAGGTAGTTAGGCTGAGGGGGTGGTGTGGTTTTGTTGGGAAAATATGAAATCAAATCATTAGAAAGAGGAGACATGATCAAAAGGTGTTGAATTATTGTGGGTAGAACACCACAATATGACCATGAAATATAGGAGCAGAATTAGGCCATTTGGCCAACAAGTCAGCTCTGCTGTTCACCATGGCTGATCCTTTTTCTCCCTTAGCCCCAATCTTCTGCTTTCTCCCTGTATCCCTTCATGCCCTGACCAATCAAGAACCTATCAACCTCTGTATTAAATATACATAAAGACTTTGACAGCTGCCTGTGGCAACAAACTAAGGAACTACTAAGGTGAAAGATGCTGATGGGAGTTATATATAGACCCCCAAATAGTAGTAAAGATGTGGTCTACAAATTACAACCGGAGATAGGATATGCATGCCAAAAGGGCAATGTTTCAATAGTCAAGGGGGATTTAAATATGCAGATAGATTGAGTAAATCAGGTTGGTGCTGAATTCCAAGAGGAGAAATTTCTAGAATGCCTATGAGATGGTTTTTTAGAACAGCTCATGGTTGAGCCCACCAGGGGATCAGTTATTCCAGATTGTGTGTTGTGCAATGAACCAGGATTGTTTAGAGAGCTTAAGGTAAAAGTACCCTTAGGGACTAGTGATTATAATTTGATAGCATTTACTCTGCAATTGGAGAAGGAGAAGCTAAAGCCAGATGTAATAGAGCTTTGACCAGAGCCAAAATCAATCTGCATATCAGAAGTTTGGAGAGGAGGGGACTTCAATTAGGCCCACTGATGGAGATAATAGCAGGAGTAGGTTGCAGCAGCATAATAGAACTTTGACCAGCAACCAATCAGAGTATAGGATTGATTAGTAAGAGCAAATTAAAGGAAGGCAGGGGCAAGTGCAGCGGCCATCGTCACAGTGGCGTCAGCTCAGTGGATATATTCAGAGTGATAATCTTAAGGTTTTAGTTCTTCGAGAGTTCATTGAAGAGAAGCTTCACTCAGAAAGCAAAGGAAATAAAAACTCAAGTTTTTTCCTTTTCTTTATAGATGCTCAGCTAGGACAGTAGGGATGACAGGCAGGATACTGAAATGCTCCTCTGATGGGATGTAGGAAGGCAGGGAGACAACTACGACTGACAACTACAACTGTGAGAAGAGCATCCAGCTGCGGCTTCTAACAAACCACGTTAAGGATCATTTGGGAGGCTGAAGGGGTGATAGCTAGTACATATGGATAGATATTTACACCCAAGGTGTAGGACACAGGAAACTGGGTGACAGTCAGGAAGGGAAAAGGGATGAAAGAGCCAGTGCAGAGTACCCCTGTGGCCATTGCTCTCAACAACAGGTATATCACTTTGGATGCTGTCAGATGAAATGATCTAACAGAGGAAAGTCACTGTGGTCAGGTCTCTGGCACTGAGTCTGCGTCTATGACTCAGAAAGGAGTGGGGGAGAAGAGGTGACAGGGGATTCATTACGTTAGGGGAATGGACAAGAGGTTCTATGGACGAGAACGAGATTCCTGGATAGTATGTTGCCTCCCAGGTGCCACAGTCCGGAATATCTTGAATCAATTCTGCAGTATTCTTAAGTGGGAGGGTGAACAGCCAGAAGTCATGGTCAATGTAGGTATCAATGACATGGATAGGACGAGTGATGAGGTTCTACATAGGGAATTCATGGAGTTACTGTAGGTACTGAGTTAAAGGACAGGACCACCAGGGTTGTGATCTCAGGATTGCTGCCCATTCCTCCTGCCAGTGAGGCCAGAACTAGGAAGATTATACAGTTTAATATGTGGTTAAGGAATTGATGTGGGAAGAAGGAAGTAAGCTTTTTGGATCATTGGGCTCTTCCAGGGAAGGTGGGACCTGTGCAGAAGGGACAGTTTGCTTCTGAACTGGAGGTGATCTAATATCCCAGCGGGAAGGTTTGGGTTTTAACTAGAGTTGCAGGGGGATGGAAACAATTAGTGGAGAGATTGTGAAGGCAGATGTTGGTAAAATCTCAGACAAAGTTAGGAATCAAAAGGTTGAGCATGTTCTGATGTGTCCTCAGCTGCCTATATTAAAATGCAAGAAGCATCATAGGAAAGGTGGATAATAGTGCTGAAGATGAGGTAGCTGGTTTATAAACAGAGGCAATGTGTAGTGAGGAGAGGCTGTAGATAGGGTTAGGGTTAGCACGTGTTATCATTGACGAGAGTCCAGAAGAGTCTCACGAGGATGATTCTGGGAATGAAGGGGTTAACATATGAGGAGCATTAGGCAGCTTTGGGCCTGTACTCACTGGAATTTAGAAGAATGTGGGGGGGATCTCATTGAAACCTTCCAAGTGTTGAAAGGACTAGATAGGGTGGATGTGAAGAGGATGTTTCCTCTGGTGAGGATATCCAGACCAGAGGGCACAGTCACAAAATTGAGGGCAACCTTTTAGAACAGAGGTAAGAAGGGATATTTTTTTAGCCAGAGAGTAGTGAATCTGTGGAATGCTCTGCCACAGACTGTGGTGGAGGCCAAGTCCATGCATATATTTAAGGTGGAAGTTGATTGTTTCCTGATTGATCAGGACATCAAAGGATATGAAGAGAAGGCAGGTGCATGGGTTTGAGTGGGATCCAGAATGAACCATGATTGAATGCAGAGCAGACTGGATGGGTGGAATGGCCTAATTCTGCTGCTACAACTTATGGCCTTATAGGGTCTGTGTTAGTACCGATTCTTTTTTGGTTGTATGTCAAGTATTTGGATGAAGGAATTGATGGTTTTGTTGCTGGAGGAGCAGGTAAGTTTTGAGTAAGTTGACTTGGTACAGAAGAAGTTCTCAAATGGCAGGGCTAGACAACCGTGGCTGACAAGGGAAGTTGAGGACTGCATAAAAGCCAAGGAAAGTGCATATAAGGTAGCAAAAGTGAGTGGAAAGTTTTTAAATCCAACAAAAAACAACTAAAAAGCTATAAGAAGGGAAAATAAGAAGAAATATAAAACAGGATACCAAAAGTTTATTTTTCAGTTATATAAAGAGTAAAAGGGAGGTGATAGTTCATATTGGACCACTGGAAAATGATGAAGATGAGGAAGTAATGGGGGACAAAGAACTGGCAAATGTACTTTATAAATGCTTTCCTTCAGTCTTTCCGATGACATACACCAGCTGTATGTCAGAAGTCCATGAGTGTCAGAATCATAGAAATACTGAAATCTACAGCATATTACATGCCCTTCAGCCTACAATGTTGTGCTGACAATGTAACCTACTCTAGAAACTGCCTAGAATTTCCCTACCATACAGCCCTCTATTTTTCTAAGCTCCATGTACCTATCTAAGAGTCTCCTAAAGACCCCATTGTATCCACCTCCACCACTGTCCCCGGCAGTGCATTCCATGCACCCACGGTTTTCTGTGTAAAACAAACTTACCCCTGACATCTACTTCCAAGAACCTTAAAACTATGCCCCCTCGTGTTAGCCATTTCAGCCATAGGAAAAAGCCTCTGGCTATCAACACGGTAAATGCCTCTCATCATCTTATATACCTCTATCAGGTCACCTCTCATCTTCTGTCACTCCAAGGAGAAAAGGCCAAGTCCACTCAACCTATTCTCATAAGGCATGCTCTCCAATCCAGGAAACATCCTTGTAAATCTCCTCAGCACCCTTTCTATAGTTTCCACATCCTTCCTGTAGTGAGGTGACTAGAACTGAACATAATACTCCAAGTGGGGTCTAAATAAGGTCTTATATATCTTTAACATTACCTCACTTGAACTCATTCCCATGGTTGATGAATGCCAACACACCATACACCTTCTCAACCCCAGATCAATTGATGTCAATAGAGGTTAGCCCGTCTCCATTCCTCCTGTAGTCCCCAACCAGTTCCTTTGTTTTTGCGACATTGAGGGAGAGGTTGTTTTCTTGGCACCACTGTGTCAGAGAGATGACTTCTTCCCTGCAGGCCACCTCATTATTGTTTGAGATAAGTCAGGTCAAGTCAAGTCACTTTTATTGTCATTTCGACCATAACTGCTGGTACAGTACACAGTAAAAATGAGACAACATTTTTTCAGGACCATGGTGTTACATGACACGGTACAAAAATTAGACTGAACTACGTAAAAAAACAACTCAGAAAAAAACTACACTAGACTACAGACCTACCCAGGACTGCCAATCAATGTAGTGTCGCAAAAGCAAAGAAGCTAGTTGTGGACTACAGGAGGAACGGAGACGGGCTAACCCCTATTAACATCAGTGGATCTGGGATTGAGAGGGTAAACAGCTTCAAGTTTCTCGGCATCCACATTACCGAGGACCTCATGTGGTCTATACACAACAGCTGTATGGTGAAAGAGGCACACAGCCCCTCTTTCACCTCAGATGGTTGAGGAAGTTTGGTATAGACACCCAAACCATAAGAACTTTCTACACGGGCACAATTGAGAGCATCCTGACTGGCTGCATCACTGTCTGGTAGGGGAACTGTACCTCCCTTAATTACAGGACTCTACAGAGAGTGGTGCAGATCTGTAGTTGCTTCAGGACATTTACAAGGACAGGTGTGTAAAAAGGGCCCATAGGATCATTGGGGACCCAAGCCATCCCAACCACAATCTATTCCAGCTGCTACTATCTGGGAAGTGGAACCACAGCATAAAAGCCAGGACCAACAGGGTTTAGGACAGCTTCTTCCACCAGGCCATCAGACTGATGAACTCAGCTGATTTGAGTGTACTGTATATTACATTGACTGTTCTATTTATTATAAATTACTATGATTGCACATTGCACATTTAGATGGAGATGTAACATAAAGATTTTTACTCCTCATGTATGTGAAGGATGTAAGAAATAAAGTCAATTCAATTCAATTATAAGGCTAGCAGGAAGGAGCTTAAGAATGAAATTAGGAGAGCCAGAAGGGGCCATGATAAGGCTTTGGCAAGCAGGATTAAGGAAAACCCCAAGGCATTCTACAAGTATGTGAAAAGCAAGAGGATAAGATATGAGAGAATAGGACCATTCAAGTGTGACATTGGAAAAGTGTGTAAGTAACTGGAGGAGATAGCAGAGGCACTAAATGAATACTTTGCTTCGGTATTCACTACAGAAAAGACCACAAGATATAGGAGCAAAATTAGGCCATTTGGACCGTCGGGTCTGCTCTGCCATTCAATCATGGGCTGATCCAATTCTTCCAGTCATCCCCACTCCCCTGCCTTCTCCCCATATCCTTTGATGCCCGACAGGAGGAGAGGCTCTTGGCGATTGTAGGGATGACTTATAGCTCACTGAAAAGCTTGAGCATATAGACATTAAGAAAGAGGATGTGCTGGAGCGTTTGGAAAGCATCGTTGGATAAGTCACCAGGACCCCAGGCAAATGTAGGAGGCAAGGGAGGAGATTGCTGAGCCTCTGACAATGATCTTTGCATCATTAATGGGGACGGGAGAAGTTCCGGAGGATTGGAGGGTTGCAGATGTCATTTCCTTATTCAAGAAAGGGAGTAGAGATAGCCCAGGAAATTATAGACCAGTGAGTCTTAATTCAGTGATTGGTGAGTTGATGGAAAAGATCCTGAGAGACAGGATTTATGAACATTTGGAGAGGTATAATACGATTAGGAATAGGCAGCATGGCTTTGTCAAAGGCAGATCATACCTTACGAGCCTGACTGAATTTTTTGAGGATGTGACTAAACACATTGATGAAGGTAGAGCAGTAGATGTAGTGTATATGGATTTCAGCAAAGCATTTGATGAGGTACCCTATGCAAGCCATATTGAGAAAGTAGGGAGGTATGAGATCCAAGGGGACCTTTCTTTGTGGATCCAGAACTGGATTGCCTACAGAAGGCAAAGAGTGGCTGTAGACGGTCATATTTTGCATGGAGGTTGGTGATCGGTGATGTGCCTCAGGGATCTGTTATAGGAGCCCTTCTCTTCATGATTTTTATAAGCAACCTGGATGAGGAAGTGGAGGAATGGATTAGTAAATTTGCTGATGACACAAAGGTTGGGGGTGTTGTGGATAGTGTGGAGGGCTGTCAGAGGTTACAGCAGGACATTGATAGGATGTAAAACTGGGCTGAGAAGTGGCAGATGGAGTTCAACCCAGATAAGTGTGGTTCATTTTGGTAGGTCGAATATGATGGCAGAATATAGTATTAATGGTAAGACTCTTGGCAGTGTTGAGGATCAGAGGGATCTTGGGGTCTGACTCAAAGCTACTGCGTAGGTTGACTGTATGGTTAAGAAGGCATATGGTGTATTGGCCTTCATCAATCGTGGGATTGAGTTCAAGAGCCAAGAGGTAATGTTACACCTGTATAGGACCCAGGTCAGACTCCACTTGGAGTACTGTGTTCAGTTCTGGTCGCCTCGCTACAGGAAGGATGTGGAAACTATAGAAAGGGTGCAGAGGAGATTTACAAGGATGTTGCCTGGATTAGGGAGCATGCTTTATGAGAATAGGTTGAGTGAACTTGGCCTTTTCTTCTTGGATCAATGGAGATTGAGAGGTGACCTGATAGAGGTGTATAATATGATGAGAGGCATTGATCATGTGGACAGTCAGAGGCTTTTTCCCAGGGCTGAAATGGCTAACATAAGAGGACACAGGTTTAAGGTGCTTGGAAGTAGGTACAGAAGAGATGTCAAGGGTAATTTTTTTAAGCAGAGAGTGGTGCATGCGTGGAATGGGCTGCTGGTGATAGTGGTGGAGGCAGATACAATAGGGTCTTTTAAGGGACTCCTGGATAGTTAAATGGAGCTTAGAAAAATTGGGGGCTATGGGTAACCCTAGGTAATTTCTAAAGTACGTACATGTTCGGCACAGCATTGTGGGCTGAAGGGCCTGTATTGTGCTGTAGGTTTTCTATGTTCTATGTTCTAGGACTCTGGGATGTAGTCCATCTGGTCCAGATGACTTTTCCACCTTTCAGTCTGCCTAGCACATTTTCCTTTGCAATAGCGATGGCACCCACTCAGGCATGATGGGGTAAATGGCCTAATTCTGCTCCTATGACTTACAGTCTTGTGGTCTAAGACATCAATAAGCTGGAAAAGTACAAAGAAGGTGTACAATGATGATGCCAGGAAATAAGGTCCTATATAAGAGGCAGAGGTGGGGAGGGCTGCAATTTTATTCCTTGGAACATAGGAGACTGAGGAGTGTCCTTATAAACTCAAGATGGGCAAAGCGAGGGTAAAAGTGCTGTACACAGTCTTTATCAAAGGGAAAGGGAACAAAAAGCTAGAGAGGAATCTGTTTAAGGTGAAAAGGGAAAGATTACAAGAGACCTGAGGGGCAACAGTTTCATGCAGAGAGTAGTCAGTTATTTTACGAACTGCCTGAAAAATTAGTTGAGGCATGTACAATAACAACATTGAAAAAGCAATTGTTAGCACAGAAAAGGCTTTTGGCCAATGGCTTCTAAGCCAAACACAATGCAAAATTAAACTAAATCTCTTCTGCCCGAACCTGATCCATATCCCATCATTCCTTGCTCATTCATTTGTCTAAAATCATCCTAAATGCCAGTCTCATATCTGCTTCTAGAACCACTCCTGGGTGCCCTTTTCAAAACTTGGTGTGAAAAAAACCTGCCCCTCACATCTAAACTTCCCCTTTCCCCTCCTCTAATACTAAAGGACATATATTTAAACCCTCAACCCTCAAAGAATGATGTTGGTTGTCTATCTATGCCATTCATGTGCTACAAACTTTCATCAGGTCTTCCCTCAGCCTCCGCTGCTCCAGAGAAAACAATCTCTTTGTCACAGCACCTGTCCCCTAATCCAGGCAGCATCTCTTCTATACAGTCTAGTTACTGTTGATCTGGGCTCTGTTGTAGGGTGAGATGAGGTGTTTACTGACTGGTCTTGACTGGTCACCATTGATCTAACATGTGGGCAGGTGTCTGGGCCAGAGTTCAAGCTGCTCACCTGGTCAAGAATGACAAGTTGTTCCTGCATCGGTCACTAACTGCTCTGTGCCATAAACTTCTCTCACAGGAGTTATTTCACTTGCATCTTCACTGCGCTCTGGAGGAGACTCAGTGCAACATCTGGTCATCTCCGCCCAGGATGCTGGTGGACTCTCCTCCCTGGTCAATGCTGTCGTAAACATCAGCATCGTCTCAGGTTCCATTTCACCACCGCTCTTTGAGCAAGCTCAGTACTTCTTCACTGTGCCTGAGGACCTGAGAGGAGGCTCCCCAGTCGGCCGTGTTCGGGCTTCAAACTCCCCAGGTGAGCTACACCTTAATTCTTAGTGGGAGCTGGGTTTACACACAGGAATGAAGCCCTGAGAGAAACATTTGTGGATTCTGGAGATATGAAGTAAAGTTAGTTCTACTAGAAATGTTCAGCAAGTCAGACAGCAGCTGTGGAGAGTTAATAATATCACATTTTACTCAGGTGAAACTGAGATAAAGTAACAAAAATGTGTAATGAGGACAAGGCAGAGAGCTACAGTATGTAACAAAAGGGAAGAAGGGAAAGAGGGTAGAAACAGGATTACACATAATCAATAAACCATGGTGTTGGCGCATGGCCTAGTGGATAAGGCATCGGACTAGTAATCTGAAGGTCACTGGTTCGAGCCTCAGCTGAGGCAGCGTGTTTGTGTCCTTGAGCAAGGCACTTAACAACACACTGCTCTGTGACGACACCAGTGCCAAGCTGCTTGGGTCCTAGTGCCCTTCCCTTGGACAACATCGGTGGCGTGGAGAGGGGAAGGCTTGCAGCTTGGGCAATTGCCGGTCTCCCATACAACCTTCCAAGGTGCAAACGAGACTAACGGATGCCTATATAAATAAACCATGTGTGGCGCTTCAGTAAGAGACTATGTCCAACTCTGCCCTGGAATTTGGGAGGGATGTGTAGACCTGGGTAAGGATATGTAGCAGTTTACTGGGATGTGGAGAGGCTAGAGCCCTGGAGGAGCTGGTGACATTGAAAAGGGTGTAAGGAGACAGTGGTACAGAGATATATATTTGTAGCCTGTTTAAAACCAACTGTCATTTCTCTTTCTGATTGCAGGTCATTCTGATGCTGTCTTTTATACCATTTCCTCTGGAGACCCCAATGGCTACTTTGTGATCGACCGCAGCTCGGGGTTGATTACAACGAACATCCCGCTTGATCATGAGTCTCATCCTGTTATAATACTGGATGTCCAGGCACACAGTGGCTCTCCGCCTGCCTACAGTGGCACCAAGGTCAAGATCATGGTTTCTGATGTCAATGACAACACACCAAAATTTCCAACCTCTTCCGAGTCTATTCTTGTTCCAGAAAATACAGAGATTGGTTCCATCATCTACACGGCCAATGCAGAGGACCAGGACAGTGGGGCAAATGGCCAAGTTCAGTTTGATCTCATCTCAGGCTTGGAGAAGACTTTCAGCATTGATCGAACTTCTGGCAAGCTCCGTCTGATTGGAGCCTTGAGCTACGAGACAGTAGCACGCTATGAGCTGGAGATTGTGGCCAAGGACAGTGGTGCTCCCCAGCTCAGCTCGACATTTACTCTCGTCGTTCATGTGCAGGACCAGAGTGACACTGCCCCAATCTTCGATACTTTGACCTATCGGGTCGAGGTGAAAGAGGGAACACCTATTAATCGCCATTTCCTCCAGGTGCGTGCATTAAGCCAGGACACCAGAGGAGGCCACATCACCTACCACTTGCATCCTGATGAAGACTCTGCCAACTTTGGGATCGTCTCAGAGAGTGGCTGGTTGTTTGTGAAGAGTGTTCTGGATCGGGAGAACAAGGACCTCTTCAGCCTCACTGTCGTTGCCTCCAGCACTGAGGGTGAACAGACAAAAACAGGGACCACAATGGTCAGAATCTGTATCACAGATGTGAATGATAATGTGCCAAAACTCAGCGAGGACATCTACTTCTTTACTGTGCAAGAGAATGTGCCACCAGCAATGACCATTGGGCGTATCTTGGCCACAGATCGCGATCATGGACTCAACAGCAAGCTGACCTACAGACTGCAGCCAACACACACAAGTTTCCACATCAATCCACAGACTGGTAATCACTGGGCTCCTGCCTTTGCCATTTCATCACTTAGAGCCTGTACTGATACGAGCCCCACAATACAGCAAACATATGGGTGGGGCACAGATCTTTCCATATGGAAATCAAAAAATAGATGGCAGAGGATTACAGTAAGTTGTAAAAGGTTTAGAGAGATATGAGGAAGAATATTTTTTCCTCCATGGGGGAGTTGTAAATCTGGAAAGCACTCCCTGAGGGGCTGGTTAAGGCAGTTATCTACTCAAGCACCTTTTAAAGCGGAGGTAAGTAGGAATGTTTTTTAGGTGGAGGCCAAGTCCATGTGTATATTTAAGGTGGTGGTTAATAGTTTTCTGATCGGTCAGGGCATCAAAGGATATGGCAAGAGGGCAAGTGTATGGGGTTGAGTGAGATCTGGGATCAGACATGATGGAATGGTGGAGCAGACTTGATGGGCTGAAGGCTTAATTCTGCTCCTATGTCTTACGGTCTGACTGCATGCCTCTTAGGAGTTGAGTACAGAGAGGCTGAGGTCCTTGTATGTGGAACACAAAAGGTCAGCAGGTAGGAATTAAGGGCTGGAGTTTAGAAATAGAGGGGTATTGCTACAAAGTCTAGGGTGTTGAGACCAGTTCCAGTTCTCCACTTTAGAAACAATATTCTGCTGTTGGAAGCCAACAAGGAGAGATTGACAAGGCTGATCTTGGGATGAAAGGGATGCACTATCATGATGACAAAGAACCTACATCTATATGAGAAGAATGAGCAGTGATTATGAGATTCTGAACAGCTAGGGGGGATATGTTGACATGTTTGTAATGCGACAGAGTCTTTGGGACAGAATTACAAGATCAGGTGTGGTCCAGGTAAAAACTGGAGCAGTTCGGAATCTCTTCCCATGGCAGTTAGTGAATCCTGAAGATGGGACTGGGTCAGCCTGATGTGAGACTAGGATCAGCCTGTGAAAGGGCTGAGGTTAGCCTGACATCTGCCCAGAATGGGTCTGGGGTTAGTCTGGTATTCATTTGGGCTAGGATTGGGTTAGATTGCAATTGATACTAGGATCAAACTAGGACTGGTCAGGCGTTGTACCGAGAATGGTCTGGGGTGAGTCTGGCATAGGTCTGGAGTCAGTCTGGGATTGGACTGGGGTCAGTCTGGGATTGGTCTGGGACAGTCCAGGATTGGTTTGGAGTCAGTCTGGGATTGGTCTGGGACAGTCAGGAATCAGTCTAAGGTAGGATTGGGTCATTCTGGAATGGGTGCTGAGACAGACTGGGATTGGTCTGGAACAGGACTGGGATTGCTCTGGGGCCAGTCTGAGATTGGTTTGGTGTCAGTTTGGGATTTGTCTGAGGTCAGTCTGGGATTGGTCTGGGATCAGACTGGGATTGGTCTGGAACAGTCTGGGATTGGTCTAGTGTCAGCCTAGGATTGGACTGAATCAGATTGAACTGATTCAGTCTAAATCAGACTGAATCAATTAATAGACTGAATCTGTATGGGATTGGTCAAGGATCAGACTGGGATTGGTCTGGGGTCAGTCTGGGATTGGTCTAAAACTGTGTGGGATTGGTCAAGGATCAGACTGGGGTCAGACTGGAATTGGTCTGGGGTGAGTCTGGGATTTGTCTGGGACAGTCTGGAGTTAGTCTGGGGCAGTCTGAATTGGTCTAAAACTGTATGGCATTGATCTGGGTCAGTCTTGAATTGGTCTGGGGTCAGTCTGGGTTTGGTCTGGGTTTGGTTTGAGATGAGTCTGGAATCAGTCTGGATTTGTCTAATATAGAACTGGGATAACCTGAAATCAGTTCTGGCTGCAGATGTTATGAGCCCTCAGCCTAGTGATGGAGCCAACTTTGAAGTAGATTTCCTCTCCTCTCATTTTTCCTCCAGGTGAGATGAGCTCTGTGGTGACATTGGACCGAGAGGGTCAGGCCAGCTACCAGTTGACAGTGGTCGTTCAGGATGGTGGTTCACCACCACTCAGTGCCACCGCATCTGTCTATGTTATGGTCTTAGATGAGAATGACAATGCTCCCGTCTTCAGCAACGTGCCGGTGGGAGAGGAGCTTATCCTTCAGGTAAAGACAGTCACTCTGTCCTTTCCAGAGATGTTGACACTCAGCCACATCACATGGTTTGGAGGTGTGAGGTCACACAATTTGTGGGCTACTGTACTCACTTTTGGGAATGATGGGACTCAGAGTTTGGGGGTAAAATAATTCCAGTGTTTATTGTTGAGGGAATTCCCAGGTTTGGGTGGAGGGCACCCAACAGTTTTGGAGAGTCCAGCGGTATAATTTTGGACAAAGATCCTGTAAGGAGTTGCTATTTTAGCTGATGAGGATTTGGAGATTCAGTCACTGCTTTGACAGTCATTAAATCATTAATAGACAAACAAACATTAACACACAGAACTTTGTGATGCTCTCTGCCATCAACACAGCTGGGTCTTGATAAACTTGGCCGTTTCCAAGATTCCATCACTGGGACTGCAGTGAAAGCAGTCAGGTTAGCACAGATTTCTTCCGTCATCCAGTCCTTGACTTGTGAACTTCTGGTAAGTTAAACTATGAAAGATTGGTCATGCAAATCCTTAATATATTCTTGAGGTAAATATTTAACTTTCTCACTTCATCAGAATAATTCTGTTTATCTTCCTGCATTTTAATTAATTAGAATTTTCAAAGGCTTGGACTCATCGAAGTCTGCTGAACCCTGTCTTTGTGAACAGGACACAGTGAAATTGATTGTGAATAGAACACAATGGGTGTGAACAGGAAACAGTGAGTGTGAATGAGATACAGGAATGTGAACAGGATTCAGTGAGTGTGACGAATGCAGTGAGAGTGAACAGGTTACAGTGAGTGTAAGTGTAGATGGGACACAGTAAGTGTGAACAACACAGTGAGTGTAAATAGGCCATGCTGTGTGTTTAATATTTCTGTAATATTTGAGTATATAATTAATTATGGTTATATGTAAAATACATGAATTACGTAAGTCATGACACTACCACGTGATATATGCGTACCTCGCTTAAAGTAAAGAATAAACTTAATACTCGCATCTCTTGGCTCTCTTCTTTTCCTTTGAATTAGTTTAACATTTTGGAGTTACAAAACCTAACAGTGGTGACAATGTAGTTTTAAAACAAACCTGAAATGGCTATTAACCTGTTGGAATGCAGCGAGCCATTCAAGTTAAAAAAAAGTGCAGTGTGGAATGGCAAGTAAAAAAAAATGCACATTGCAGCACATGCAGAGACAGACGAGTTAAGAAAAGGTAGAAAGCAGACAAATTCATGGGTTCATAAACAGTGAGTACCAGGTGATAATAATCATAAATAACAAGCAGAAATAGGTGGCTACATCAGAAAGATTGACATGTTCAATTACTCATTGGGTAACTGGCTTATGTATTTTGAGCTAATTGAACAGTATTTTAAAGCAAATGGAATAGCCAATAAGAAACAGGTACTAATTTTGCTGAATGAAGTGGGTTTAAGGCATACAGTTTGCTTTGACGTTTGACTGCTCCAAACAGACCAGAAGAAATGAGTTTTGATGATATTGTCTGAAATCACTGTTAATTGCAGAATGCTGTGGGTTTCATAAACGGACAAAAAGAAAGGGAGTCCATTTCAGCTTACATGGCTGAATTGAAGAAATTGCCTAAGAAATGATGGGCTTAATGATGCACTGAGAGATTGTTTAGTTTGTGGAATTTTACAAAAAAGCATTCAAAACCAGCTCCTAACTGAAGCACAGCTTACATTTAAAAGAGCAGTTAAAATAACTGTATCAATTGAAATATGAGACAGGGATGTGATTGAGTTGCAGTCAGGAATGAAAGTGAAAATGAACAAAATTGCAATGTCTAAACAGAAACTGGCCTGGGTGAACAAATTGTGTTACCGTTGTGGCCAGGGCTCACATACACCAGGCCAATGCAGGTTTAAAGGCAAAACTTGCAGAAAATGCAACCAAAGTAGGAAACATGAAAAGAGTATGATGGGCAGACAAAAATAAATGGACTGCACAGGGAAGATAAAAAGTCAAGTTGCAGTTTCATGCTGTTGGTGAAAAATCTGATGAGAGTGACACAGGGCTGGGTAGCCTTGAAATAAACATTGAACTTGGAACTGTCTACATTCTGTACATCATGAACAGTTGCCCAACAGAGAACAAACAGATGTTAGTACCAACCTCTGTGCCTCTGGTTGGGAAAACAAATTGAACCAAGGAAAGACCATGCAGCTCAGAGGAATTGTGAAAGTGATGAAAGCAGTGGTCTGACTCATAGTTTTGTAGGCAGTATTTCTGCGAAACCCTCTGACATGATAATCAGGCTGTTATTTGTGAAAGCTGCCTAAGTTTTAAGCTGGAAGAGAGTACAAAGAGCTTCAGGAAACTTGCAAGCATTTGGCTTTTGTGAGTATAAAGAAACTGAATCTACTCTGCATGCATTAAGGTTATTGCATGAACTTCAAGTCAGAGAATGAAATCCAGAGCAATTTGGGACCAAGAACGGCTAGGGATTGGTAGGGGGCAAAGCAACCGAGCAGGTGGTTGATGGGAGGCTCTTCCATGGGCACACACAGAACAGGCAGAGACGAAGGAGCGAGTGTCAGCATCCAAGGTGGGCCACCAGAAATGTTGCTTCAGAAGGGACAGAGTTCGATCAATTCTGGGATGGCAGGTGAAACAAAACGTGTGCCCCCACTGGAGAACCTGAGACCGAACAGCATCAGTCACGAAGAGGCAATTGAGGGGTCCATTGCCTGGGTCAGGTTGAGTCTGTTGGGCCTCTCTGACGGTGGATTCGATCTCCCAGGTGAGGGCAGCCACCACACAGAATGGTATTGGAGATGGGATGGCCCTCCTCAGAGACGTATTGATGAGAGAGAGCGTCTGGCTTCCCGTTCTTGGAACCAGGATGATAGGTGAGGATCTTGGTGGAGGTGTTGCTGACACGTAGGGGGTTGCCGCTACAGGCTGTCTGGGCTCGTTAGACAGGGTTCCAGGAGTGGATGGGGTAAAATGAGTAGAGACATGGTCCACCTGGTTACCGATCTGCGTGACGTGAGCAGACAGACAGGGTTCTCTGTGACCTCCCGGAGGAGTTGGTCGTGCTTTCCAGTAGGGAACCTTCACTGGTGAGGGCTTGTTATTCTATTTTAGATTGGGTATTGAGCAATGAGGAAGGGTTAATTAGCAATCTTGTCATGCGAGGCCCATTGGGTAAGAGTGACCATAATATGGTGGAATTCTTCATTAAGATGGAGAGTGACATAGTTAATTCAGAAACAAAGGTTCTGAACTTAAAGAAGGGTAACTTTGAAGGTATGAGACGTGAATTAGCTAAGATAGACTGGCAAATGATACTTAAAGGGTTGACGGTGGACATGCAATGGCAAGCATTTAAAGATTGCATGGATGAACTACAACAATTGTTCATCCCAGTTTGGCAAAAGAATAAACCAGGGAAGGTAGTGCACCCGTGGCTGACAAGGGAAATTAGGGATAGTATCAAGTCCAAAGAAGAAACATATAAATTAGCAAAAAAAAGCGGCACACCTGAGGACTGGGAGAAATTCAGAGACCAGCAGAGGAGGACAAAGGGCTTAATTAGGAAAGGGGGAAAAAGATTATGAGAGAAAGCTGGCAGGGAACATAAAAACTAACTGTAAAAGCTTTTATAGATACGTGAAAAGAAAAAGATTGGTCAAGACAAATGTAGGTCCTTTACAGTCAGAAACAGGTGAATTGATCATAGGGAACAAACACATGGCAGACCAATTGAATAACTACTTTGGTTCTGTCTTCACTAAGGAGGACATAAATAATCTTCCGGAAATAGTAAGGGACCGAGGGTCTAGTGAGATGGAGGAACTGAGGGAAATACATATTAGTAGGGAAGTGGTGTTAGGTAAATTGAAGGGATTAAAGGCAGATAAATCCCCAGGGCCAGATGGTCTGCATCCCAGAGTGCTTAAGGAAGTAGCCCAAGAAATAGTGGATGCATTAGTGATAATTTTTCAAAACTCCTTAGATTCTGGATTAGTTCCTGAGGATTGGAGGGTGGCTAATGTAACCCCACTTTTTAAAAAAGGAGGGAGTGAGAAACCAGGGAATAATAGACCGGTTAGTCTGACATCAGTGGTGGGGAAAATGCTAGAGTCGGTTATCAAAGATGTGATAACAGCACATTTGGAAAGAGGTGAAATCAGTGGACAAAGTCAGCATGGATTTGTGAAAGGAAAATCATGTCTGACGAATCTTATAGAATTTTTTGAAGATGTAACTAGTAGAGTGGATAGGGGAGAGCCAGTGGATGTGATATATTTGGATTTTCAAAAGGCTTTTGACAAGGTCCCACACAGGAGATTAGTGTGCAAACTTAAAGCACACGGTATTGGGGGTATGATATTGATGTGGATAGAGAATTGGTTGGCAGACAGGAAGCAAAGAGTGGGAGTAAACGGGACCTTTTCAGAATGGCAGGCAGTGACTAGTGGGGTACCGCAAGGCTCAGTGCTGGGACCCCAGTTGTTTACAATGTATATTAATAATTTAGACGAGGGAATTAAATGCAGCATCTCCAAGTTTGCGGATGACACGAAGCTAGGCGGCGGTGTTAGCTATGAGGACAATAGACAATAGACAGTAGGTGCAGGAATAGGCCATTTGGCCCATCTAGCCAGCACCGCCATTCACTGTGTTCATGGCTTATCATACACAATCAGTACCCCGTTCCTGCCCTCTCCCCATATCCCTTGACCCCGCTATCTATAAGAGCTCTATCTATAAGGAGGATGCTAAGAGGATGCAGGGTGACTTAGATAGGTTAGGTGAGTGGGCAAATTCATGGCAGATGCAATTTAATGTGGATAAATGTGAGGTTATCCACTTTGGTTGCAAGAACAGGAAAACAGATTATTATCTGAACGGTGGCCAATTAGGAAAAGGGGAGATGCAACGAGACCTGGGTGTCATTGTACACCAGTCATTGAAGGTGGGCATGCAGGTACAGCAGGTGGTGAAAAAGGCAAATGGTATGTTGGCATTCATAGCAAAAGGATTTGAGTACAGGAGCAGGGAGGTTCTACTGCAGTTGTACAAGGCCTTGGTGAGACCGCACCTAGAATATTGAGTGCAGTTTTGGTCCCCTAGTCTGATGAAAGACATTCTTGCCATAGAGGGAGTACAGAGAAGGTTCACCAGATTGATTCCTGAGATGGCAGGACTTTCATATGAAGAAAGACTGGATCGACTAGGCTTATACTCACTGGAATTTAGAAGATTGAGGGGGGATCTTATTGAAACATAAAATTCTAAAGGGATTGGACAGGCTAGATGCAGGAAGATTGTTTCCGATGTTGGGGAAGTCCAGAATGAGGGGTCACAGTTTAAGGATAAAGGGGAAGCCTTTTAGGACCAAGATGAGGAAAAACTTCTTCACACAGAGAGTGGTGAATCTGTGGAATTCTCAGCCACAGGAAACAGTTGAGGCCAGTTCATTGGCTATATTTAAGAGGAAGTTACCCTTGTGGCTAAAGGGATCGGGGGTATGGAGAGAAAGCAGGTATAGGGTTCTGAGTTGGATGATCAGCCATGATCATACTGAATGGCAGTGCAGGCTCGAAGGGCCGAATGGCCTACTTCTGCACCTATTTTCTATGTTTATATGTTTCTATGTTGAAAGGTATTTGTGTCCGCTGGGTCCATCGTGGCGAGATTGTTCTGTTGCAACGAATGAGGCAAACCCAAACGCAGAACACAGGCACAGAGACTGAGTTAGGGTGCAGATACAGGCGTGGGCATCGGACAGCAAACTGGAGGGAGTGCAGGGAAGCAGGAGGCAGGCAGAACTTAGCGGCCAGTGAGTGAGTAGGCCAGTGAAGGAGTGGAGTTTTGAGGCTTTGACTCGAGAGATTCTGGCAGTTTTGGCAGTTGGACTGTGCAATCAAGTCAATCAAGATTTGAATAGCTCAGCAGAAAGCCGTTGATTAGACAATCAAGATTTGAACAGCTCAGACTCAGCAGAAAGCAGCTGACTGGGCAATCAAGGTCAGGTGACCAAGCAGCTTGAAAAACTCAAACAAATAAATAGAGGGTTACCTCAAGCGGAGCGGCGTGTGGAAAGCGGCCAGTGAGTGAGTGGGCCAGTGAAGGAGTGGAGATTTGAGGCTTTAACTTGAGAGGCTTCGACAAGAAGAGGTGGAGGACGAGCTTGTTCACAGTTAATCTTTACAATGACTCCTGAGATGGTGATGTGCCTCTCCTGTGAGATGTGGCAGTCTTGGGGGAACTCCCCTCTCCCGCAGAGTCACATCTGCCAGAAATGCTTGCAGCTGGGAGATTTGGAAGACGGTGTGAGGAATCTGGAGCAGCAGCTGGATGACCTTCGACTCATAAGGGAGAATGAGGCAGTCATAGATGAGAGCTACAGGGAGGTAGTCACACCTAGGCTGCCGGAAGCAGGTCGTTGGGTGACAGTCCGAGGGGCGAAAGCGAAGGACAGTAGACAGGTAGTGCTGAGCACCCCTGTAGCCATTCCCCTGAATAATAAGTTTACCATCCTGGATGCTGTTGGTGAGGACGACCGACCAGGTGTGAGCCACGGTGGCAGGGCCTCTGGCACTGAGTCTGACCCTGTGGTGCAGAAGGATGGGACAGAGAAGAGGAGAGCTGTCGTCATTGGAGACTATAGTCAGGGGAGCAGACAGGAGATTTTGTGGACGTGAGAAGGAAACCCGTATGGTTTGTTGCCTCCCGGGAGCCAGAGTCCGGGATGTCTCTGACCGGGTGCATGACATCCTGGTACGAGAGGGAAAGCAACCAGAAGTCGTGATACATGTTGGGACCAACAACATAGGCAGGAAGAGGGATGAGGTCCTGAAGGGTGAGTTTCGGGAACTAGGCAGAAGGCTGAAGAACAGGACCTCAAGGGTGGCGTTCTCAGGATTGATGCCAGTACTACGTGACAGTGATGGCAAGAATTGGAGGAGATGGCAGTTGAATGCGTGGCTGAGGAGTTGGTGGAGGGGGCAGGGTTTTAGATTTTTGGATCATTGGGATCTCTTCTGGGGAAGGTGGGACCTGTACAGATTGGATGGGTTGCAGCTGAACTCAAGGGGGAGCAATATCCTTGCTGGTAGGTTTGCTAGCATGGTTCAGGAGGGTTTAAACTAATTTGCAAGGGGGATGGGACCCGGAGCGATAGAGCAGTGAAAGAAGTGCATGGAATAAAGCCAGATCTAACATATAGAGAGGCTTTGAGGAAAGAGCGGCAGAATAAAGGGTATAAAGGTAGTAAGGTAGAAGGGCTAAAGTGTGTGTACTACAATGCAAGAAGCATCAGGAACAAAGGTGATGAACTGAGAGCTTGGATACATACATAGAATTATGATGTAGTAGCCATTACGGAGACTTGGCTGGCACCAGGGCAGGGAATGGATTCTCAATATTCCTGGATTTCAGTGCTTTAAAAGGGATGGGGGGGGGGGGAAAGGGGGAGGAGGGGTGGCATTACTGGTCAGGGATACTATTACAGCTGCAGAAAGGGTGGGTAATGTAGCAGGATCCTCTTTTGAGTCAGTATGGGTGGAAGTCAGGAACAGGAAGGGAGCAGTTACTCTACTGGGGGTATTCTATAGGCCCCCTGGTAGCAGCAGAGATACCGAGAAGCAGATTGGGAGGCAGAATTTGGAAAGCTGCAAAAAATAACAGGGTTGTTATCATGGATGACTTTAACTTCCCTAATATTGATTGGCACTTGATTAGTTCCAAGGGTTTAGTTGGGGCAGAGTTTGTTAAGTGTGTCCAGGATGGATTCCTGTCACAGTATATTGACAGGCCAACTAGGGGGAATGCCATACTAGATCTAGTATTAGGTAACAAACTGGGTCAGGTCACAGATCTGTCAGTGGGTGAGCATCTGGGGGACAGTGACCACTGCTCCCTGGCCTTTAGCATTATCATGGAAAAGGATAGAATCAGAGAGGATAGGAAAATTTTTAATTGGGGAAGGGCAAATTATGAGGCTATAAGGCTAGAACTTGCGGGTGTGAATTGGGATGATGTTTTTGCAGGGAAATGTACTATGGACATGTGGTCGATGTTTAGGGATATCTTGCAGGATGTTAGGGATAAATTTGTCCTGGTGTGGAGGATAAAGAATGGTAGGGTGAAAGAACCATGGGTGACAAGTGAAGTGGAAAATCTAATCAGGTGGAAGAAGACAGCATTCATGAGGTTTAGGAAGCAAGGATCAGATATGTCTATTGAGGAATATAGGGGAGCAAGAAAGGAGCTTAAGAAGGGGCTGAGAAGAGCAAGAAGGGGGCATGAGAAGGCCTTGGAGAGTAGGGTAAAGGAAAACCCCAAGGCATTCTTCAATTATGTGAAGAACAAAAGGATGACAGGAGTGAAGGTAGCACCGATTAGAGATAAAAGTGGGAAGATGTGCCTGGAGGCTGTGGAAGTGAGCGAGGTCCTCAATGAATACTTCTCTTCGGTATTCACCACTGAGAGGGAACTTGATGACAGTGAGGACAATATGAGTGAGGTTGATGTTCTGGAGCATGTTGATATTAAGGGAGAGGAGGTGTTGGAGTTGTTAAAATACATTAGGACGGATAAGTCCCCGGGGCCTGATGGAATATTCCCCAGGCTGCTCCACGAGGCAAGGGAAGAGATTGCTGAACAACTGGCTAGGATCTTTATGTCCTCATTGTCCACGGGAATGGTACCGGAGGATTTGAAGGAGGCGAATGTTGTCCCCTTGTTCAAAAAAGGTAGTAGGGATAGTCCAGGTAATTATAGACCAGTGAGCCTTACGTCTGTGGTGGGAAAGCTGTTGGAAAAGATTCTTAGAGATAGGATCTATGGGCATTTAGAGAATCATGGTCTGATCAGGGACAGTCAACATGGCTTTGTGAAGGGCAGATCGTGCCTAACAAGCCTGATAGATTTCTTTGAAGAGGTGACCAGGCATATAGATGAGGGTAGTGCAGTGGATGTGATCTACATGGATTTTAGTAAGGCATTTGACAAGGTTCCACATGGTAGGCTTATTCAGAAAGTCAGAAGGCATGGGATCCAGGGAAGTTTGGCCAGGTGGATTCAGAATTGGCTTGCCTGCAGAAGGCAGAGGGCCGTGGTGGACGGAGTACATTCAGATTGGAGGGTTGTGACTAGTGGTGTCCCACAAGGATCTGTTCTGGGACCTCTACTTTTTGTGATTTTTATTAACGACCTGGATGTGGGGTTAGAAGGGTGGTTTGGCAAGTTTGCAGACAACACAAAGGTTGGTGGTGTTATAGATAGTGTAGAGGATTGTCAAAGATTGCAGAGAGACATTGATAGGATGCAAAGGTGGGCTGAGAAGTGGCAGATGGAGTTCAACCCAGAGAAGTGTGAGGTGGTACATTTTGGAAGGACAAACTCCAAGGCAGAGTATAAAGTAAATGGCAGGATACTTGGTAGTATGGAGGAGCAGAGGGATCTGGGGGTACATGTCCACAGATCCCTGAAAGTTGCCTCACAGGTAGATAGGGTAGTTAAGAAAGCTTATGGGGTGTTAGCTTTCATAAGTCGAGGGATAGAGTTTAAGAGATGCGATGTAATGATGCAGCTCTATAAAACTCTAGTTAGGCCACATTTGGAGTACTGTGTCCAGTTCTGGTCGCCTCACTATAGGAAGGATGTGGAAGCATTGGAAAGGGTACAGAGGAGATTTACCAGGATGCTGCCTGGTTTAGAGAGTATGGATTATGATCAGAGATTAAGGGAACTAGGGCTTTACTCTTTGGAGAGAAGGAGGATGAGAGGAGACATGATAGAGGTGTACAAGATATTAAGAGGAATAGACAGAGTGGACAGCCAGTGCCTCTTCTCCAGGGCACCATTGCTCAGTACAAGAGGACATGGCTTTAAGGTAAGGGGAGGGAAGTTCAAGGGGGATTTTAGAGGAAGGTTTTTCCACTCAGAGAGTGGTTGGTGCGTGGAATGCACTGCCTGAGTCAGTGGTGGAGGCAGATACACTAGTGAAGTTTAAGAGACTACTAAACAGGTATATGGAGGGATTTAAGGTAGGGGTTTATATGGGAGGCAGGGTTTGAGGGTCGGCACAACATTGCACAACATTGTGGGCCGAAGGGCCTGTACTGTGCTGTACTGTTCTATGTTCTATGTTCTTATCTTGACACAGAGCATAGAAAGGGAAGCAGCAGACAAAGCTTTTCTTAGCATGGAGAGATGAAGTTACAGTGGTAAATCTCAATGCTGAAGTAAAACTCAGAATACTATCTTGACACAGAGAGACTGAGTTTCACAGGTAAATCTCAGTACTGAAGCAAATCTTAGAACACACAGTCCTAAGTGGCCGGGATCGTTAATTACCACGCTGGTAAAATCAACGATCTGGCAACTAGTGGGTGCAAAGCCAGGGTTCTTATGCTGCAGGTCATGATGTAAACCAGGTGTGCCACTATCAAAAGAAATTAGGAGAAAATGAGAAATTAACGGTGGAAACCATGGCACAATCAAAGGGAATTAGGAGAAAATGGGGAATTAATGATCAGGACCGTGACATTATCATTATATGTAAAAATACGTGAATTTCATACATCATGATGCTGGCACATCTCAATTGCACATCTCACTTAAAGAACAAACATAAGACTCCCATCTCTTGGTTCTTTTGTTTTCCTTTGAATTAGTTAAAAGGTTTGGAGTTACAAAACATGATAGGTCACTGTGAGTGTAAACAGGACATGGTGAGTGTGAGATGTCAGCAGATCATCATGAGTGTTAGTATGAACAAGGCACAGCCTTTGTGAGTGTGGACATGTCACAATGCATGTGAACAGGATAGTGAATCTTCATGTGAACAAGTCACAGTGAGTGTGACTATAAACAGGATGTGGGTGTGAGAGTGAGCAGAGTAGTGCATGACCTGATTCCTTTCTGCCTTTATATCTATTTGCCCAGTTTTGTCTTATTCACTCAACCTCTCCCACTACAGAGTCTGAATTTCTTCATGGTAACATACTTTGAAATCTGTCCTCTAGGAAGGGTGTAACAGAACTGACAGGTAAAGGGGAGAAGACATTTGGGAACAGACCCTACTGCCGATATAGATCTGATGACTGAATGACCTGAAATAGTGCTGTAACCATCCAGTGATCCTGAAGTGTTGCTGGCAATAATGATATCATCACTGCAACACACACAAAATGCTGGTGGAACACAGCATCTATAAGGAGAAGCACTGTCGACGTTTCAGGCCGAGACCCTTCGTCAGGACTAACTGCTATCATCACTGCATTGGCTACACCAGGATAGGCTGCAGATGGAAATCCTACCATAGCTTTCACTTCATGAACCCTCAGAAAATTTTTAATGTGTGGTTTCACCAATCTGAACAACAGTCAATTTCTTTCTCAGAAGTGAATCAGATAGTTTTCTGTCAGCTGTTGAACTGTTTCATGATCATTGTTACTTTTCATTCCAGATATATTGAATTAATTGATTTTAAATTCCCCAGGTGCTGAGGAGTGATTTGAACTCTTTCATCTAGGTCACTAATCCAGAGCCCTGGATTTCTGGTCTGGGTTGCTGCCATTATCCTTGTGCTATTTGTTCCCCAACTTGTTCCAACATCTATGAATGCATTCCAAGTCAGAATTCACTTTGATCTCCGTGCCTGCTGTCCCTGGTAAATACTGAGGTTGGAGTCTGTGTTTTAGTTTGCGCTTTGTCAGAATCCAAGGCACACTGACACAAAGGCACACACTTAACTTGTTTATGGAATCTCCAAGCTGGCTGACCTCATATTCACCTCCTCCACTTACAGATCTTTGAAGGAAACTTATCTGGTAATCTAGTGACGACCCTCCAAGCCAAAGATCCAGATGAAGGAGAGAATGGGACAGTGGTGTTCTCCTTGTCAGGTAAGAGTGGAGGCATAAGAATTAGGAAGAGATCTCTCCACCATTCAATAGGATCACTCCTAATCATAGTAGTGTGAATGGTTAGCCTGCACAATTCCATTAGTCCCCAACACCTCTCGACTTCCCTGTCCATTTCTGTTTTCATTATATTTACTGACTTCACTGTCTGCAATGTTGATAGATCAAGCTAATACATTGGATGTGCTTCCTTCTCCTGTCCCAAAGTAATGGACCTGCATGGCAAAATAACCTGCTGACCTTGTGTTTCTACAATAGTTTACAATTATAAAGGATGAATTCACTGAACTGATGGCATTGATCACACAATACTTGGAGTAATATGACCACTTTTTGACTCCTTATCTAATAAAGATGTGCTGGCATTGAAGAGGGTCCAGAGAGGCTTCTCAAGAATGATCCTGGGAATGAATGGGTTAATATGGGAGGAGCATTTAATGGCTCTGGGCTTGTACTCATTGGAGTTTAGAAGGATGAGAGGAGTTCTTATTGAAACCTATCCAATATTGAAAGGACTAGATAAAGTGGGTATGGAGAGAATGTTTACCATAGTAGGGGAGCCTAGGAGCAAATGGCACAGCCTCAGAATAGGGGGATGTCCCATTAGAAGAGAGATGAGGAAGAATTTCTTGAGCCAGAAGGTAGTGAATCTGTGGAATTCAATGCCACAGACAGATGAAGCCAAGTCATTGGATATATTTAAAGCAGATGTTGATAGGTTCTTGATTAGTCAGGGAATCAAGGTTACAGGTAGAAGGCAGGAGAATGGGCTTGAGAGGGATAATAAATCAGACATGAAGGAGTAGTGGAGAAGACTCAATGGGCCAAATGGCCTATTTCTGCTCCTATGTCTTATGTGTTTGTGTTAACACCATTGCTGATATATACATTAACAATCTGAAGGTGCGTTATCTAAGTCTGATGGTGGGTTATCTGTGTCTGATGGTAAATTATCTGGGTCTGATGGTGATTTATCTGGGAGTGCTGGTGAGTTATCCTGATTATGATTGGTTATCTGAGTCTGACGATATCTGGATCTGATGGTGAGTTATCTGGGAGTGATAGTGGGTTATCTAGGAGTGATGGTATGTTATCTAGGTCTATTGATTGGATCTCCTTCTCTCTCACTGCAGGCTCCTGGGCCCAGAGATTCTCTCTGCACCCAACGACTGGTGAGCTCCGAGCAGCCACAGCTCTTCACCAGCGCGACAGACAGGAGTATGAACTGATGATATTGGCACAGGACCGTGGTCACCCTCCTCAGACCACCCCTCTCACCATCCGCATCCAGGTACGTGTTTCTCCCAATGGCCTTTGATCATTCCCAAAGACGGCTGACATACCTAAACCTATGCAAACACCTGTACCTTCTCCAGGCAAAGAGGAATTGGTTTGTGAAATAGGACCCATCAATCCAATGAACTTTTCCGGTTGGTGGACAGGGTAGTGTAGAGGCCACTTCATTCTATTCCTAACCATGATTTTTTGTGGCTTTCAACCTTGGCCTCCAATTTGTGTATTTTCTTTTGGTTATTTTCTTGTTTTAAAAGTAATTTTATTTGCACCATTTTCAATAAAAATATTCTCTCACAGTCCTGGATTCACCTGAACACAGATATTGTCTGCAGCATCTCCTTGGATATTTGGACCTATCAGAGCATTAGATTCTTATGTTTGAATCCAAGTTTCTATTAGAAGTTGGGAAAGAGACACAAAACTTATTGCTTCACAATTGTTTTATTAAGCATTGATAGAAGAAAAGAAAATTGAAACAGACAGTGATAGAGGTCTACTAATTGATGAGAAAGCTATGATCTAGGAAGATCATGCTGCTTTGTGGGACAGTTCTGTTATACTACAGAGATGAGGAAAATTCCATTCAAATTTGTAGATAAGAGCCAACCAATGAGAAAACCATTATTCAAAGAATGCTGTACCAAGTAGCTTCCAAAATCACACCAATATTATATCCATATAGCCACTAGGGGACATGTTTAACTTGTAAAGACATACTATTACCACTAAGAAGCAGTTAGCAATTACTTATATATAAGTAATTATATGAAATACAAGTAGACAATTGTTAAACTGCAAAGAAAATAACAATTAAGCAGCCTAACCTAAGAATTAAACAGTTGTATCCAACAAAAGGAATGTCCTGCTCTTAGTAAGTCCCTTGTTCTGTCCTCAGGTGGGCAGTCTTTCCATATGCTCCAGAGCTATTCCAATGTATGACAACCATTCATTGTCATAATGACTGCTGTCTCATCAATCTGGAGTGTATGTAACTGTTCAGGGCGTAGATGAGCTGTTATACAGCTAGACAGCTGGCTGCCGGAGGGGTGGATGAACCATGGGGTTCACAAGCCATCCCAGCCCTCAGCTGCAACATTAATGCAGAAAAGATTTCATCAAAAGACTTCCTATTCCCTGTAAATGATGTCAACTGCTTGTAAGACCATAAGATTTAGGAGCAGAATTAGGCCATTTGGCTCATCAAGTCTGCTCCACTATTTCATCCTGGCTGATCTAATTTGCTTCTCAGCCCCAACCTCCTGCCTGCTCCCTGTATCCCTTCATGCCCTGACTAATCAAGAATCTATCAACCCCGGGCTTAAATATACATAAACACGTGGCCTCCATAGCTGCCTGTGACAAAGAATTCCACAGATTCACCACTCTCTGGCTAAAGAAGTTCCTCCTCACCTCTGTCTTAAATTGATGCCCCTCAATTCTGAGACTGTCCTCTGGTCTAAGAAACACCCACCATAGGTAACATCCTCTCCACATCTACTCTGTTAAGGCCTTTCACCATTCGATACATTTCAATGTCACCCCTCATTCTTCTAAATTCCATCAAACACTCTTCATATGACAAGCCTAATTTTCTAATTTAAGTCCTTTGGCAGCCTCTCTACTTCATCAAAACTACCTGCCCTTCCACCTATCTTCATATAGTCTGCAAATTTTGCAACAAAGCCATCAATTTTATTATCCAAGCCATTGACATGTAACGTAAAAAGAATCATTTCTAACTCAGATCCCTGTGGAACACCAGTAGTCACCAGCAGACAGTCAGAAAAGGCTCCCTTTATTCCCATTCTGTCTCCCGCCAGGCAGCCATTGTTTAATCCGTGCTAGAATCATTCCTGTAATACCATAGGCTTGTAGCTTGTTAAGTAGCCTCATGTGTGTCACCTTGTCAAAGGCCTTCTGAAAATCCAAGACACAACATGAACCAATTCTCCTTTGTCTATCCTGCTTGTTATTTATTCAAAGAATTCCAACAAATTTGTCTAGCAAGGTTTTCCCTTGAGAAAACCATGATGACTAGGGCCTATTTTATCATGTCCCTCATCCTTAATAATTGACTCCAACATCTTCCCAACCACTGAGATCAGACTAACTGGCCTAAAGTTTGTTCTAACTCTCTCCCTTTTTCAAGAGTGGAGGGACATTTGCAATTTTCCAGTCTTCCGGAACCATTCCAGAACCTAGTGATTCTTGAAAGATCATTAATAATGCCTTTGTAATTTCTTCAGCTACCTCTTTTAGAAATATGGGATGTTTACCATTTGGTCTAGGTGAATTATCAACGTTCAGAACTTTCAGTTTCCCAAGAACCTTCACTGTAGTGTCATGTACCCCGTGATGGGTTAAAGAACCAGCAGAAATGGAAAACGCATTTGGAGTCTGGTATTGCTATTAATTAAGAGTGTTTATTAGTAACTATACAATACAGTACTATAAATGCAGATATATCAAACAGGTTAGCAATGATATACATATATATACATAAGTGTGGAAATAGAAAAACCAAGCTTCTTCAAGTCTAGGGGTAAATGAATCCAGTCTTACGATAATATGTAAGAAAGGTCAGTTCAATGCACAAGGTTGCTGTTGTGGGTAAGATAGAGAGATTTGTAATCCAAAGGCAAATGTTGTGAGAAGGCAATTATGTCGATATTCCAAAGTAACAATAGCAGTAGGTTTTATCTCTGAAGTTGTTCCACTCCACACATGAAATACCACCGACAGTGATCTTCAACGAATATCCTTTCAACACAAGTGGTACCACACCCAAATTCAGCTACGGGTCATCCCAAAGTGGTGGCCACAGGATACTCAAACAGCATCCATGTATGGATTATCACCAACAGTAGCTTATCACTGATGTACCATCTTCAAGTGGTAAAACTACCAACCCAGGCAAGGATTATCACACACAGGTAGTTTCCACACAAGGTTACCCCAAACACACAACTGTGATCGCCACTTATCCAGTTCCATGACATACAAAGTAACTCCTACAGTGATTTGCCACAGGAGTGCCTTTCTTCAGTGAACTACCACACCCAAACAAGGGTAACACACAAGTAGTAATCACAAAGGTTTTTCCCTCACCAGAGAACCCACTCCTGTGGATTAACTACGTGACAGTCACACCTTTGTATTCCAATAGAACTCAAACTTACCCTTACGGGCTACAGAGGAGAGATTCCAAACAGTGACCTCTTTGTCACTAGGTTTCTTCTGTTTCAAACCTTCTTCTCCCCTCTTCTCTTCCTTTAAAGTCACTGACTGTGACCATAACACGTATGGCCATTCTTCAGTGATGGAATTATCACCCAGGCGAGGGCGGACACACAAATAATTCCCCACTGGTCGCACCTTTTCACACTGCTAGAGCCACAGATCGATTTACCCGAATCGATCCTCCAGAAACCCCACCTGCCTGTGGGTGCACAAAGCTCCTTCAGTGTCCGAAACTGTGTGTCTGTCTGTGTCCCAGTGGACCTGGTTTTTATCTCCACATGTTGGACACCAGCTGTCTATCAACCTGCTCTGCCCTCCTCTCTCTGCAAGAACTTTACAAGCAGGCAAGTGTCCTTGGAAAGGTAAACAACTTGTAGAGAAACCATAACATCAATCTTTCGAGCAGTCTTTGTCTCTGTCTCTCTCACTATGTTGGACACCTACTTCTCTCTGTAACAACTCAAACAGTGTCCAAAGCCAGTCTCATTCTCCCGACATTTTAAAGTGATTGTCCACAGAAAATATGAACCCTAGGGGTACATAACATTAGTTATAGTTACTTCACAGACTTCATGCATCCTGACACATGGAACTTCCACCATACTGCTAGTGTCTTCCAAAGTAAAGACTGATGCAAAATACTCATTCAGTTCTTCCACGAGGAAATCTGCAGATGCTGGAAATTCAAGCAACCCACACAAAATGCTGGTGGAACGCTGCAGGCCAGGCCAGCTTTTTTTCACCATTCCACCAGCATTTTGTGTGTGTTGATTCAGTTCATCCACTGTTTCATTGTCCACTATTACTACCTCTCCATCCTCGTTCTCCAGCGGATTGATATCCACTCTCTCCTCTCTTTTACACTTTAGGTATCTGAAGAAAATATTGGTATCCTCTTTAATATTATTGGCTAGCTTAATTTTGTATTCCATCTCTACCTTCTTAATGAATTTTTAAGCTGTCTTCTGTTGGTTTTTAAAAGCTTCTCAATCCTCTAACATCACACAAATTTTTTGTTCTATTATATGCCCTCTCTTTGGCTTTTATGGTGGCTTTGACTTCTCTTATTAGCAATAGTTGTGTCATCTTTCCTTCAGAATACTTCTTCCTCTTTGGATGTATAGATCCTGTGCCTTCCAACTTGCTTCCAACTTGTATGTCTGTCTGTCTGTTTCCAGAAATTCCTGCCATTGAGGCTCTGCCATCATCCCTGCCAGTGTTCTTGTCCAATCAATTCTAGCAATCTCTTCTCTCATGCATCTGTAACTTATTCACTGTAATGATAATACATCTGACTTTAGCATCTCCTTATCTAATTTCAGGGTGAATTTGATCAGATTATGATCACTTGGCCTAAGGGTTCTTTTACCTTAAGCTCTCTAATCAATTCTAGTTCATTGCACAACACCTGGTCTAAAGCAGCTGATGCTCTAGTGGACTCAACCATGAGCTGCTTTTAAATGCCATCTCATCGGCACTTTAGAAATTCCACTTCCTTTAATTCAGCACCAACCTGATTTTTCCAATCTATCTGCATATTGAAGTCCCCTATGACTATTGTAATGCTGCCCTTTTGGAATGCATTTTTGATCTCCTATTGTAATTTGTAGGCCACATCCTTCCTACTGTTTGGGGATCTGTATGTCACTCCGATCAGGGTCATTTTACCCCTGCAGTTCCTTGCCTCTATTCACAATGATTCATCACCTTTCAACCTTATGTCACTCCTTTCTCATGATTTGATTCCATTTTTTACCAACAGAGCAATGCCATGCCCTCTGCCTTCCAGCCTATCCTTTCGATGCAATGAGTCTCCTTGGGCATTAAGGTCCCAGCTATAAACTTCTTTCAGCCATGATTCGATGATGTCTACAATAGCATACCTGCCAATCTGCAGCTGTGCTGCAAGTTCATCTACCTTATTCCGTAAACTGTGCACATACAAATACATCTTCAGTCCTGTATTCACCCTTTTCAATCTTGCCCACCAATTCACATTCCAATTCCAACTCATCCTGTTGACAGCAATTTTGCCCTATCAGCAGACCCTCCTCACTACACATTGCCTCTGTTTCGAAACCAGCTCACTCATCTTCATCACGATTATCTGTCTTTCCTACAATATGTCTTGCATTGAAATACAGGCAGCTCAGGACGTTAGTCACACCATGCTCAACCTTTTGATTCCTAATTTTGTCTGAGGTCTTAACAACATCTGCCTCCACAACATTTCCACTAACTGTTCTGCCACTCTGAATCCCATCCCCTGCAACTCTAGTTTAAACCCTACCGTGTAGCATTAACAAAACTTCCTATGAGGATATTAAACACCCTCCAGTTCAGATGAAAATTGTCCCTTCTGTGCAGGTCTCACCTTCCATAGAACCATATAAAATTACAGCACAGAAATAGGCCTTATGGCCCTTCTTGGCTGTGCCGAACCATTTTTCTGACTAGTCCCACTGACCTGCACCTGGCCCATATCCCTCCATACACCTCTCATCCATGTATCTGTCCAAGTTTTTCTTCAATGTTAAAAGTGAGCCCGTATTTACCACTTCATCTGACAGCTCATTCCACACTCCCACCACTCTCTGTGTGAAGGAGCCCCTCCACAATGTTCCCATTAAACTTTTCCCCCTTCACCCTTAACCCATATCCTTTTGTTTTTTTCTCCTCTAGCCTCAATGGAAAAAGACTACTTGCATTCACTCTATCTATACCCATCATAATTTTATATACCTCTATCAAATCTCCCCTCATTCTTCTATGCTACAGGGAATAAAGTCCTAACCTATTCAACCTTTCTCTGTAACTTAGTTTCTCAAGTCCTGGCAACATCCAGGACAGATTTAAACTAGATACGAGGGGGGATGGGAACAAAAGTGTCGGAACAGATGTATGGGAGAAGGAAGAAAAAGAAGACAGTAAAGTTATTTGTACTGTTAGAGATAATCAGAGAGGAAGAGGTGGAGAATTTCTTAAATGCATTAATTTTAATGCTAGGAGCATTGCAAGAAAGGTGGATGAGCTTAGAGCACGGATAGATACCTGGAAATATGATGTTATGGCTATTAGTGAAACATGGTTGCAAGAGGGGTGTGATTGGCAACTAAATATTCCTGGATTTCGTTACTTCAGGTGTGATAGAATCAGAGGGACAAGAGGGGGAGGTGTTGCGTTGCTTGTCAGAGAAAATATTACAGCGGTGCTCTGGCAGGATAGATTAGAGGGCTCGTCTAGGGGGCTTATTTGGGTGGAATTGAGGAATGGGAAAGGGGTAGTAACACTTATAGGAGTGTATTATAGACTACCTAATGGGGAGCGAGAATTGGAGGAGCAAGTTTGCAAGCAGATAGGAGATATTTGTAGTAAGCACAGGGTTGTGATTGTGGGAGATTTTAATTTTCCACACATAGACTAGGAAGCCCATACTATAAAAGGGATGGATGGTTTAGAGTTTGTAAAATGTGTGCAGGATAGTTTTTTGCAGCAATACATAGAGGTACCGACTAGAGAAGGGGCAGTGTTGGATCTTCTGTTAGGGAATGAGATAGGTCAGGTGGAGGTATGTGTTGGGGAGCACTTCGTGTCCAATTATCACAATGCCATTAGTTAAATTATAATTATGGAGAAGGATAGGACTGGACCCAGAGTTGAGATTTTTGATTGGAGAAAGGCTAACTCTGAGGAGATGCGAAAGGAATTAGAAGGAGTGGATTGGGACAATTTATTTTATGGGAAGGATGTAATAGAGAAATGGAGGTCATCTAAAGGTGAAATTTTGAGGATACAGAATCTTTATGTTCCTGTTAGGTTGAAAGAAAAGGTTAAAAGTTTGAGAGAGCCATTGTTTTCAAGGGACATTGGAAACTTGGTTAGGAAAAAGAGAGATATCTACAATAAATATAGGCAGCATGGAGTAAATGAGGTGCTCGAGGAATATAAAGAATGTAAGAAGAATCTTAAGAAAGAAATTAGAAAAGCTAAAAGAAGATATGAGGTTGCTTTGGCAAGTAAGGTGAAAATAAATCTGAAGGGTTTCTACAGTTATATTAATAGCAAAAGGACAGTGAGAGATAAAATTGGTCCCTTAGAGAATCAGAGTAGACAGCTATGTGTGGAGCCGAAAGCGACGGGGGAGATTTTGAACAATTTCTTTTCTTTGGTATTCACTAAGGAGAAGGATATTAAATTGTGTAAGGTAAGGGAAACAAGTATGGAAGTTATGGAAACTATGACGATTAAAGAGGGGGAAGTACTGGCGCTTTTAAGGAATATAAAAGTGGATAAATCTCCGGATCCTGACAGGATATTCCCTAGGACCTTGAGGGAAGTTAGTGTAGGAATAGCAGGGGCCCTAACAGAAATATTTCAAGTGTTATTAGAAACGGGGATGGTGCTGGAGGAATGGCGTATTGCTCATGTGGTTCCATTGTTTAAAAAGGGTTCTAAGAGTAAACCTAGCAATTATAGGCCTGTCAGTTTGATGTCAGTGGTGGGTAAATTAATGGAAAGTATTCTTAGAGATGGTATATATAATTATCTGGATAGACAGGGTCTGATTAGGAACAGTCAGCATGGATTTGTGCGTGGAAGGTCATGTTTGACAAATCTTATTGAATTTTTTGAAGAGGTTACGAGGAACGTTGACGAGGGTAAAGCAGTGGATGTTGTCTATATGGACTTCAGTAAGGCCTTTAACAAGGTTCCGCATGGAAGGTTAGGAAGGTTCAATCGTTAGGTATTAATATTGAAGTAGTAAAATGGATTCAACAGTGGCTGGATGGGAGATGCCAGAGAGTAGTGGTGGATAACTGTTTGTCAGGTTGGAGGCCAGTGACTAGTGGTGCGCCTCAGGGATCTGTACTGGGTCCAATGTTGTTTGTTATATACATTAATGATCTGGATGATGGGGTGCTAAATTGAATTAATAAGTATGCAGATAATACTAAGGTAGGTGGCGTTGCGGATAATGAAGTAGGTTTTCAAAGCTTGCAGAGAGATTTAGGCCAGTTAGAAAAGTGGGCTGAGCGATGGCAGATGGAGTTTAATGCTGATAAGTTTGAGGTGCTACATTTTGGTAGGAATAATCCAAATAGGACATACATGGTAAATGGTAGGGCATTGAACAATGCAGTAGAACAGAGTGATCTAGGAATAATGGTGCATAGTTCCCTGAAGGTGGAATCTCATGTGGATAGGGTGGTGAAGAAAGCTTTTGGTATGCTGGCCTTTATAAATCAGAGCATTGAGTATAGGAGGTGGGATGTAATGTTAAAATTGTACAAGGCATTGGTAAGGCCAAATTTGGAGTATTGTGTACAGTTCTGGTCACCAAATTATAGGAAAGATGTCAACAAAATAGAGAGAGTACAGAGAAGATTTACTAGAATGTTGCCTGGGTTTCAGCATCTAAGTTACAGGGAAAGGTTGAACAAGTTAGGTCTTTATTCTTTGGAACATAGAAGGTTGAGGAGGGACTTGATAGATGTATTTAAAATTATGAGGGGGATAGATAGAGTTGACGTGGATAGGCTTTTTCTATTGAGAGTAGGGGAGATTCAAACAAGAGGACATGAGTTGAGAGTTAGGGGGCAAAAGTTTAAGGGTAACACGAGGGGGAATTTCTTTACTCAGAGAGTTGTAGCTGTGTGGAACTAGCTTCCAATAGAAGTGGCAGAGGCAGGTTCGGTATTGTCATTTAAAGTAAAATTAGATAGGTATATGGACAGGAAAGGAATGGAGGGTTATGGACTGAGTGCGGGTCGGTGGGACTAGGTGAGAGTAAGCGTACAGCATGGACTAGAAGGGCCGAGATGGCCTGTTTTCGTGCTGTAATTGTTATACGGTTATATCCTTGTAAACCTTCTCTGCACTCTTTCAACCTTATTAATATTCTTCCTGTAATTCGGTGACCAAAACTGCACACAATACTCCAAATTCGGCCTCACCAATGCCTTAAACAACCTCTCCATAACATTCCAACTCTTATACTCAATACTTTGATTTATAAAGGCCAATGTACCAAAAGATCTCTTTATTACCCTATCTACCTGTGACGCCACTTTTAGGGAATTTTGTATCTGTATTCCTAGATCCATTTGTTCTACTGCACCCCTCAGTGCCCTATCATCTACCTTGTATGTTCTACCTTGGTTTTTCCTTCCAAAGTGCAATACCTCACGATTGTCTGTATTAAACTCCATATGCCATTTTTTCAGCCCATTTTTCCAGCTGGTCCAGATCCCTCTGCAAGCTTTGAAAACCTTCCTCACTGTCCACTTCACCTCCAATCTTTGTATCATCAGCAAATTTTCTGATCCAATTTACCACATTATTATCCAGATCATTGATATAGATGACAAATAGCAATGGACCCAGCACTGATTCCTGTGGCGCACCACTAGTCACAGGCCTCCACTCAGAGAAGCAATTCTCCGCTACCACTCTCTGACTTCTCCCATTGAGCCAATGTCTAATCCAATATACTACCTCACCATGTGGACATAGTGACTGAATATTCCTAAATAACCTCCCATGCGGGACCTTGTCAAGGGCCTGAATGAAGTCCATGTAGACAACATCCACTGCCTTCCCTTCATCCACTTTCCTAGCAACCTCCTCGAAAAACTCTATTAGATTTGTTAAACATGACCTACCACGCACAAAGCCGTGTTAACTCTCCCTAATAAGTCCCAGTCTATCTAAATATTTGTAGATCCTATCTCTTAGTACTCCTTCCAATAATTTACTTACCAGCCTATGATGTCCCGGATTACTTTTAGAGCCTTTTTTAAACAACGGAATAACATGAGCTATCCTCCAATCCTCCGGTACCTCACCCGTAGATACTGACATTTTAAATATTTCTGCCAGGGCCCCTGCAATTTCAACACTAGTCTCCTTCAAGGTCCAAGGGAATACCCTATTTGCCTCAAGATAGCAAGCACCTGCTCCTCTTCAATCTGTATAGGTTCCATGACCTCACTACTTGTTTGCCTTATTTCCATTGACTCCATGCCAGTTTCCTTAGTAAATACAGATGCAAAAAACCCATTTAAGATCTGCTCCATTTCTTTTGGTTCCATACATAGCCGACCACTCTGATCTTCAAGAGGACCAATTTTATCCCTTACTATCCTTTTGCTCTTAATATACCTATAGAAGCTCTTTGGATTATCTTTCACCTTGACTGCCAAAGCTACCTCATGTCTTCTTTTAGCCCTCCTGATTTCTTAAGTATTTTTTGCACTTTTTATACTCCTCAACTACCTTATATGCTCCCTGTTTCCTATACATGTCACACCTCTCTCTCTTCTTCTTTATCAGAGTTCCAATATCCCTTGAGAACCAAGGTTCCTTATTCTTATTCACTTTGCCTTTAATCTTGACAGGAACATACAAACTCTGCACTCTCAAAATTTCTCCTTTGAAGGCCTCCCACTTACCAACGACATCCTTGCCAGAGAACAACCTGTCCCAATCCATGCTTTTTAGATCCTTACAACAACACACACAAAATGCTGGTAGAACACAGCAGACCAGGCAGCATCTATAGGGAGAAGCACTGTCGACATTTCGGGCCGAGTCTCGCCGACTTCTTCGGGCCGACTTCTCCCGAATGCTGTGTTCTACCAGCATTTTGTGTGTGTTGTTGTTTGAATTTCCAGCATCTGCAGATTTCCTCGTGTTTGCTTTTTAGATCCTTTCTCATTTCTTCAAATTTGGCCTTTTTCCAGTTTAGAACCTCAACCCGAGGACCAGATCTATCTTTATGCATGATCAAATTGAAACTAATGGTGTTATGATCACTGGAACCAAAGTGTTCCCCTACACACACTTCTGTCACCTGTCCTAACTCGTTTCCTAATAGATCTAATATTGCATCCTCTCTAGTCGGTACCTCTATATATTGATTTAGAAAACTTTCCTGAACACATTTTACAAACTCTAACCCATCTAGACCTTTAACAGTATGGGAGTCCCAATCAATATGCAGAAAATTAAAATCCCCTACTATCACAACTTTACGTTTCCTGCAGTTAGTCTGCTATCTCTCTGCAGATTTGCTCCTCCAATTCTTGCTGACTATTCAGTGGTCTATAATACAACCCCATTAATGTTTCTCAGCTCCACCCATATGGCCTTGTTAGACAAGCCCTCTAATCTGTCTTGCCTGAGCACTGCTGTAACATTTTCCCTGACTAGCAATGCCACCAACCCCCCACCCTTCATCCCTCTGCCTCTATCACGTCTGAAACATCGGAACCCTGGAACATTAAGCTGCCAGTCCTGCCCCTCCTGTAGCCAAGTTTCATTAATGGCTACAATGTCATAATTCCACGTGTCAATCCACACCCCCTCAGCTCGTCAGCCTTCCCCACAATATTGCTCGCTTTGAAATAGACACACCTCAGAAGATTATTACCACCACACACAACCCTCCTATTTGTGACTTCGCATGAAACTTTAACATAATTTATTTTCACCCCCACTCCAGTATCTACTCTGGCACTCTGGTTCCCATCCCCCTGCAAATCTAGTTTAACCCTCCTCCCCCCCCCCATTAGCACTAACAAACCTCCCTGCAAGGATATTGGTCCCCCTGTAGTTCAGTGTAACCCGTCTGTCTTGTACAGTGGAGTGACATTTGCAATCTTCCAGTCCCCTGGGACCACGCCAGAATCAAGTGATTCGTGAAAGATCATGACCAATGCATCTGTTATGTCTTCAGCAACCTCGCTCAGGCCTCTGGGATGTCGTCCTTCTGGTCCAGGTGACTTATCCACCTGAAGACCTTTGAGCTTGCTTAGCACGTTTTCCTTTGTCATGGTCATGATCTTCAAGAATCACTTGATTCTGGCATGGTCCTGGAGGACTGGAAGATTGCAGATGTCTTTCCACTCTTTAAGAATGGCGGAAGCCAAAAGAAAAGAAATTATCTTCCAGTTAGTTGGGAAAATATTGGAACCTATTATTAAGGATGAGGTTTCAAGGTACTTGAAAACTTATAATAAAATAAGTCAAAGTCAGCATGATTTCCGTGAAGAGAAATCTCGCCTGACAAATCCGTTAGAGCTCTCTGAGGAAGTAACAAACAGAGTGGACAAAGGAGAGGCAGTGATGTCATTTACTTGGATTTTCAGCAGGGATTTGATAAGATGCCTCACACAAAGCCGCTTAATAAAATTAAATCCTGTAGCATTACAGGAAAGGTACAGGCATGGATAGAGGAATGGGTGACAGGCAGGAGGCAGTGAATGTGAATAAAAGGCCTTTTCTGGTTGGCTGCTAGTGACTAGTGGTGTTCCTCAGGGGTCAGTATTGGGTCCACTACTTTTCACATTGTTTGTCAATGATTTTGATAATGGAATTGATGGGTTTGTGGCAATTTTCGGATGATACGAACACAGGTGGAGTTGTAGGTAGTGCTGAGGAAGCAATGTAATTACAACAGGAGTTAAACAAATTGGAAGAATGGGCAAAAATGTGGCAGTTGGAATACAGTGTTGGAAAATGGATGATAATACATTTTGGTCAAAGGGACAATAGTGTAGACTATTATTTAAATAGAGAAAAGGTTCAAACATCAGAGGTGCAGAGGGACTTAGGGGTACTCGTGCAAGACTCCCAGAAGGTTAATCTTCAGGTTGAGTCTGTAGTGATGAAGGCAAATACAATGTTAGCGGTTATTTCAAGGGGAATAGACTATAAAAGCAAGGAGATAATTCTGAGTCTTTATAAGACACTAGTCAGGCCACAGAGAGCATTGTCAACTGTTTTGGCCCCATATCTCAGAAAAGATGTGTTGTCGTTGGAGAGAGTCCAGAGGTGGTTCACGATGATGATTCCAGGAATGAAGGGGTTAACATTTGAGGAGTGTTGGCAGCTTTGTGCCTGTACTCACTGGAGTTTAGAAGAATGCTAGAGGTATCTCATTGAAACCTACTTAACGTTGAAAGGACAAGGTAGCGTGGATGTGGAGAGGACGTTTCCTATGGTGGGGGTATCCAGAACTAGAGGGCACAGCCTCACAATTAGGGAGCAACCCTTTAGAACAGAGGTAAGGAGGAATTGTTTTAGCCAGAGAGTAGTGAAACTATGAAATGCTCTGCCACAGACTGTGGTGGAGGCCAAACCTGTGGGCATACTTAAGGCGGAAGTTTATTGTTTCCTGGTCGGTCAGGGCAACAAAAGATGGCAAGAAGGCAGGTGTAGGAGTTAAGTGGAATCCGGGATCTGCCATGATGGGATGGTGGAGCAAGCTCGATGGGTTGAATGGCTTAATTCTGCTCCTATGTCTTATGGCATCTTATGGGTGGTGTGGCTGTGTTGGTAAAGGTTGGCATCAAATCAGTGGAAAGATGTGACATAGGATCAGAAGATATCATTCTTGTAGATTGAGTGAAGAAACTGCAAGGATAAAAGCATCCTGATGGCAGTTATATACAGGCCTCCAAACAGTGGCTGGGAGGTGGACCACAGATTACAACAGGAAATAGAAAAGGTGTATCAAAGGGCAATGTTATGTTTTTTATGGGAGATTTTAACATGCAGATCAATTGGAAAAATCAGGTTCGTAATGAATCTGAAAAGAGTGAGCTTGTTGAATGCTTATGAGATGGCTTTTTAGAGCAGCTTGTCATTGAGCCTACTGGGGATCAGCTATACTGGATTGGGTGTAATGTCATGAACTGGAAGCGATAAGGGAGCTTAAGGTAAAAGAACCCTTAGGAACCGGTGATCACAATATGACTGTGTTCAACTTGAAATTTGATAGGGAGAAAGTAAAGTTTGACGTAGCAGTATTTCAGTGGAGTAAGGGAAATTACAGTGGTATGAGAGAGAAGTTGGCCAAAGTAAATTGGAAGGAGATGCTGGCAGGGATCACAACAGAGCAACAATGGTGGGAGTTTCTGGGAAAAATGAGGAAGGTGCAGGATAGATGTATTCCAAAAATGAAGAAATAATAAAATGGCAAAATAGTACAACTGTGGCTGACAAGGGAAGTCAAAGCTAATGTAAAAACAAAAGAGAGGTCATACAACAAATCAAAAATCAGCGGAAAGATTGGGAAGCTTTTAAAAATCTACAGAGAACAACTAAAAGAATCATTTGGAGGGAGAAGATGAAATATGAAAGCAGGCTAGCAAACAATATCAAAGGATAGTAAAAGCTTTTTTTAAGTATATAAAAAATAAAAAAGAGATGCGAGTGGATATAGGACTGCTAGTTAATGAGGCCCAGAAATAATAACAGGTGACAAGGAGATGGCAGAAGAACTCAATGAGTATTTTGCATCAGGCTTCACCATGGAAGACACAAGCAGTATGCCAGATGTTGTAGTGTGTGAGGGAAGTGAAGTGGCTACAGTTACTATTACAAGGAAGAAGGTACTCAAAAAGCTGGAAGACTTAAGGGTACATAAGGAGTAGATGAACTGCATCCTAGTGTTCTGAAAGAGGTAGCATTGGATATTGCAGAGGTCTTTCAAAATTCATTGGACTCTGGCATGGTGCCAGAAGACTAGAAAATTGCAAAAGTCACTCTAAGAAAGGAGGAAGGCAGCAGAAAGGAAATTATAGACCAGTTAGACTGACCTCAGTAGTTGGGAAGATCTTGAATTCAATTGTTATGGATGAGGTTGTAGAGTAGAAACATAGAAAACCTATAACACAATACAGGCCCTTTGGCCCACAAAGCAGTGCCAAACAGGTCCTTACCTTAGAAATTACCTAGGGTTACTCATAGACCGCTATTTTTCTGAGTTCCATGTACCTGTCCAGGAGTCTCTTAAGAGACCCTATCGTATCTGCCTCCACCACTATTACCAGCAGCCCATTCCATAAACTCACCACTCCTTACATAAGAAACTTACCCCTGACATCTCCTCTGTACCTACTTCCAAGCACCCCAAAACTGTGCTAGCCATTTCAGACCCGGGAAAAAGCCTCTGATTATCCACATGATAGATAGATAGATAGATAGATAGATAGATAGATTATTCATCCCCATGGGGAAATTCAACATTTTTTCCAATGTCCCATACACTTATTGTAATTACATACAATACTTAACTCAGTAAAAATATGATATGCATCTAAAATCACCCTCTCAAAAATCATTAATAATAGCTTTTACAAAGTTCTTAAGTAGTTTACTTAAATACATTGAGTCCTAACCCCAGCACTTTAACATATCTTACTCCTGGCGGTTGAATTGTAAAGCCGAATGGCATTGGGGAGTATTGATCTCTTCATCCTGTCTGAGGAGCATTGCATCGATAGCAACCTGTCGCTGAAACTGCTTCTCTGTCTCTGGATGGTGCTATGTAGAGGATATTCAGGGTTTTCTATAATTGACCGTAGCTGACTCAGCGCCCTTCGCTCTGCTACCGATGATCAATGCTATATAATGATGATCAATGTATAAAATTCTAAAGGGATTGGACAGGCTAGATGCAGGAAGATTGTTTCCGATGTTGGGGAAGTCCAGAACAAGGGGTCACAGTTTAAGGATAAAGGGGAAGCCTTTTAGGACTGGGATAAGGAAAAACTTCTTCACACAGAGAGTGGTGAATCTGTGGAATTCTCTGCCACAGGAAACAGTTGAGGCCGGTTCATTGGCTATATTTAAGAGGAAGTTAGATATGGCCCTTGTGGCTAAAGGGATCAGGGGGTATGGAGAGAAAGCAGGTACAGGATTCTGAGTTGGATGATCAGCCATGATCATACTGAATGGCAGTGCAGGCTCGAAGGGCTGAATGGCCTACTCCTGCACCTATTTTCTATGTTTCTATCATCTTATACACCTCTATCAGGTCACCTCTCATCCTCCATCACTCCAAGGAAAAAAGGCTGAGTTCACTCAACCTATTCTCATAAGGCATGCTCCACAATCCAGGCAACATCCTTGTAAGTCTCCTCTGCACCCTTTCTATGGTTTCCACATCCTTCCTGTGGTGAGGCAACCAGAACTGAGCACAGTACTCCAAGTGGGGTCTGACCAGGGTCCTATATAGCTGTAACATTACCTCTCAGCTCTTAAACTCAATATCATGATTGATGAAGGCTAATGCACCATATGCCTTCTTAACCACAGAATCAACCTGGGCATCAGCTTTGAGTGTCCTATGGAATCGGACCCCGAGATCCCTCTGATACTCCACACTGCCAAGAGTCTTACCATTAATACTATATTCTGCCATCATATTTGACCTACCAAAATGAACCACCTCACACTTATCTGGGTTGAACTCCATCTGCCACTTCTCAGCCCAGCTTTGCATCCTATCAATGTCCCACTGTAACCTTTGACAGCCCTCCATGCAATCCACAACACCATCAACCTTTGTGTGATCAGCAAATGTACTAACCCATCCCTCCACTTCCTCATTCAGGTCATTTATAAAAATCATGAAGAGTAGGGGTCCCAGAACAGATCCCTGAGGCACATCACTGGTCACTGACCTCCATGCAGAATATGACCCATCTACAACCACTCTTTGCCTTCTGTGGGAAAACCTGTTCTGGATCCACAAAGCAATGCCCCCTTGGATCCCATGCCTCCTTACTTATTCAATAAGCCTTGCATGGTGTACCTTATCAAATGCCTTGCTGAAATCCATATACACTACATCTTGGTGTAGTGGTGTCACAAGACAAGATAGGACAGCCAGCATGGTTTCGTTAAGGGAAAATCTGGCCTGATAAACCTGTTGCAATTTATGAAGGAGATTACAAGTAGGATAGATAAAGGGGATGCAGTGTATATTGTATATTTAGATTTTCAGGAGACCTTTGACAAGGTGCTACATATGAAGCTGCTTACCAAATTAAGTACCCATAGTTTTACAGGAGAGTTACTGACATGGTTAGAGCATTGGCTGATTGGTAGGAAGCAGCGAGTGGGAATAAAAGGATCCTTTTTTGGTTTGCTGCCAGTGACTAGTGGTGTTCCACAGGGATCAGTGTTGGGACCACTTCTTTTTTAAGCTGTATATCAATGATTTAGATGATGGAATAGATGACTTTGTTGCCAAGTTTGCAGATGATACGAAGATTGGTGGAGGGCAGGTAGTGTTGAGGAAACAGGTAGGCTGCAGAAGGACTTAGACAGATAAGGAGAACGGACAAGAAAGTAGCAAATGAAATGCAATGTTGGAAAATGCATGGTCATACACTTTGCTGGTAGATATAAGTGAGTGAACCATTTTCTAAATGGGGAGAAAATCCAAAAATCTGAGATACAAAGGGACTTGGGAGTCCTTGTGCAGAACACTCTAAAGGTTAACTTGCAGGCTGAGGTGGTGGTGAGGAAGGCAAATGCAATGTTAGCATTCATTTCAAGAGAACTTGAATTCAAGAGTAAGGATATGATGCTAAGGCTTTATAAGGTACTGGTGAGTCCTCACCTTGAGTATTGTGAACAGTTTTGGGCTCTTCATCTAAGAAAAGGTGTGCTGGCATTGGAGAGAGTTCAGAGGAGGTTCACAAGGAAGATTCCAAGAATGAACGGATTATCATATGAGAACCATTTGATGGCTCTGGGTCTGTACTTGCTGGAATTCAGAAGGATGAATGGGGATCTCATTGAAACCTTTCGAATGTTGAAAGGCCTAGACAGAGTAGATGTGGGAAGGATGTTTCCCATGGTGGGAGAGTCTAGGACAAGAAGGCACAGCCTCAATTCGGAGGGGTGTCCATTTAAAACGGAGATGCAGATAATTTTCTTTGGTCAGAGGGTGGTGAATTTGTGGAATTTATTACCACAGGTAACTGTGGAGGTCAGGTCATTGGATGTGTTTAAGGCAACGATTGATAAGTTTTTGATTGGACACAGTATCAAAGGTTATGGGGAGAAGGCTGGAGAAGAGAAAAAGGATCAGCCATGATTGAATGATGGAACACACTTGATGGGCCAAATGGCCTAATTCTGCTCCTATGTCTTATGGTCTTATGGTCTTATAGACCTTACATGGTGAGCAGTAGGGCACCAAGGGGTGTGCTAGAACAAAGTGATCTGGGAATACAGATTTATAATTGCTTGGAAGTGGCATCACAGTAATATGTGGTTGTAAAATTAACTTTTGGCACATTGGCCTTCTTAAACTAATGTATTGAGTACAAGAGTTGTGATGTTATGTTGAAATTGTATGACATTGTGTGAGGTCTAATTTGGAATATTGTGTGCAGTTTTGGTCATCTACTGACAGAAAAGATGTAAATAAGATTGAAAGAGTGAAAATATGCAAGGATGTTGCCAGGACTTGAGGACTTGAGTTATAGGGAAAGGTTGAATAGATTGGGACTTTGTTCCCTAGAAATCAGAATATTGAGGGGAGCTATCATAGAGATATACATAATTCTGAGGGGTATAGATAGGGTAAATGCAGGTTTTTCCACTGAGATTGGGTGAGACTAGAACTCGAGGTCTTGGGTTAAGGGTGAAAGCTGTTTGGGGGAACATGAGGGGAAACGTCTTCACTCGGTGGGTGGTGAGTGTGGAACAAGCTGCCAGCAGAAGTGGTGGATGCAGGTTTGATTTCGACATTTAAGAGAAATTTGGATAAGTGCATAGATGAGAGAGGTTAGGGGATCTATGATCCGGATGCAGGTCAATGGGACTAGGTTGATTTATGGTTCAGCACAGATTAGATGGACCTGAAGGCCTATTTCTGTGCTATGGGTTTTCTATAATCAGCCCCCATCTACCCAAATACTTATAAATCTGGTCCCTTTGAATATCTTCCAAAAACTTCCTCAATACTATTTTCAAGCTTACCGGCCATAATTTTCGGCATTTTTAGAACCTTTCTTAAACAATGGACCATTAGCTATCCTCCAATCCTCCAGCACCTTACCCCTGGCTAAGGATGTTTTTAGTACCTCTGCTACAGTCCCTGCAATTTTGGCACTTGCCTCCCACAGGGAACATTTTATCAGGCCCTGGGGATTTATCCACCCTGATTTGCCTCAAGACAGCAAGCACCTCCTCCTCTATAATCTGTACAGGGTCCATGACCTTGCTGCTGCTTTGCCTTACTTCTATAGACTCTGTCTCTGTCTCCCAGTGAATACAGTGAATAAAAGCCCTTTTATGATCTCCCCCATCTTTTCTCCTTTGTGGCAGGAGCACATTGTTGTCACTCAGAGGAGAGGAGGATGTGCTATCCTGTTCATCAGACATTTCACTGTTAACCTACCTTTGTTTAATCCTTCAGGTGCTGTCTTCCCCCAGTAAATTCCCGCTATTTGACAGTAGTGCTGTCAGCCTTCAGTCTACCGAGGGAATGGCCCCCGGCTCCGTCATCGGGTCAGTGGCGTCGGGTGAGCAGTCAGCATGGTTAGACGGCCAGGTGACCTACACAGTGGTCGGGGGCACAGACCAGGATGGCTGTTTTCTGGTCGACAGGCTGGGTGGGGAGATTTACGTGGCCCAGCAACTGGACTATGAGTCAGGCTCTCACTACCAGCTGGAGGTGGCGGTTGATGATTTGAGCAGTGGTTTCCCCCACCGCTCTATTGTCCTGGTGGACATCGACATCCAGGATCTCAATGAATACCCTCCCATTTTTGCTGAGGATCCCATCACCATCGTGATTGGCGAGAATGTTGACATTGGCGCCTCCATTTACACCTTCCACGCCATTGATAAGGATGGGAGCGGCCCCAACAGTGAGGTTCAATACTCACTGCTCCACCAGACACCGCCAGAACCTCGTCTGCAGCTTGAGCCCATCTCAGGGATGCTGACGGCCACGGAGCCCATCGATCGGGAACTCACTGCCTCCTTCCTGTTACTGGTCCAGGCCACCGATCGGGCCATCAACAGCAGCCAACGCAAGTCCTCAGCAGCCACTGTCCGTGTCTTTGTGACTGATGACAATGACAACAGCCCACGGTTCCTGTCGCCCACTTTAGTCAGCGTGCTGGAAAACCGGCCAGTTGGGTCGGTCGTCTCTCACATCATTGCTCAGGATGCAGACCTGGGAGAGAATGGCCGAGTGACCTATCGCATCAGGTCAGGGCTTGGACACGCACACTTCCACCTCAGCCCAGACACAGGTGAGGAGCCAAGACCAAGATCAAGAGTAGACAGCTCCCCCTGCAAGGGTCTCATCCCTTTTCCTTCTTCCTGTCAGTGATGTAGGGACACAAGAGATTCTGCAGGTGCTGGAAATCCAGTGTACCATACACAAAATGCAGGAGGAGCTCACCAGATCAGGCAGCATCTGTGGAAATTAATAAACAGCTGATGTTTCAGGTCAAGACCTTTTATCAGGACTGGAAGGAAGGGAAAGATACCAGAATAAGAAGGTGGGAGTGGAGGGAAGAACAAAGTAGAAGATGATAGGTGAAGCCAGGTGGATGGGGGAGAGGGATGAAGTGTGAAATGACAAGGAGATGGCAGATGAACTAAATGAGTATTTTGCATCAGTTCACTGTGGAAGACACTAGCAATGTACCAGATGTTGAAGGATGCGAATGAAGAGAAGTGAGTGCAGTTACTATTACTAGAGAGAAGGTGCTCAAGAAGCTGAAAGACCTAAAGGCACATAAGTCACCCGGACCAGATGAACTGCACGCTAGGATTCTGAAAGAAGTAGCATTAGAGATTGTGGTGGTATTAGCAATGACCTTTCAAAAATCATTGGACTCTGGCATGGTGCCGGGGGCTGGAAAATTGTAAATATCACTCCACTCTTTAAGAAAGGAGGAAGACAGCAGAAAGGAAATTATAGACCAGTTAGCCTGACCTCAGTAGTTGGGAAGATGTTAGAGTCAGTTGTTAAGGATGAGGTTGTAGAGTACTTGGTGACACAGGACAAGATAGGACAAAATCAGCTTGGTTTCCTTCGGGGAAAATCCTGCCTAACAAACATTGGAATTCTTTGAGGAGATTACAAGTAGGATAGAAAAAGTGGATGGAGTGGAAGGCTTTTGACAAATGATGCCACATATGGGGCTGCTTGGTAAGTTAAGAGCCCATGGTATTACAGAAAAGTTACAAACATCGTTAGAGCATTGGAGGATGTTTCCCATGGCGGGGTAATCTAGGAGAAGAGGGAACAACCTCAGAATAGAGGGGCGTTCATTCAGAACAGAGATGCAGAGAAATTTCTTTAGCCGGATGGTGGTGAATTTGTGGAATTTGTGGCAGCTGTGGAGGCCAGGTCATTTGGTGTATATGGCAGAGCTTGATAGGTTCTTGATTGGACATAGCATCAAAGGTTACAGGGAGAAAGCTGGGGAGTAGAGCTGAGGAGGGGGAAAAAGAATCAACCATGACTAAATGGCAGAGCAGACTCATTGGGCCAAATGGCCTAATTCTGCTCTTATGTCTATGGTCTTATTTTCTTATGTTGTAAGGTGATAGGTGGAAAAGGTAAAAGGCTGGAGTGGAAGGAACCTGATAGGGAGAGGAAAGTGGACCAATTCTAGAAGAAGAGACACCAGAGGGAGATGATAGGCAGATGAGGAGAAGAGGAAAGAGGACAGAGTGGTGAAATGAAGAAGAAGGAAGGGTAAGGGGAAAATATTACCGGAAGTTGAAGAAATTAATGTCCATGCCTTCAGGTTGGAGGCTACCTAGACAGAATATGAAGTGTTACTCCTCAACCTGAGACTGGCCTCATCATTGCAGTAGAGGAGGAAATGGACTGACATGTTGGAATGGGAATGGGGATTGAAGTTGAAATGGCTGGCCACTGAGAAATCCTGCACTTTGTAGATGAAGCAAAAGTGTTCAATAAAGCAGTCCCCCAATTTACGTCAGGACTCATCAGTGTAGGGGAGGCACTGTATACTGTAGACAATCCCACAGATTCGCATTTGAAGTGTTGCCTCACCTGGAAGGACTGTTTGGGGCCCTGAATGGAAGTGAGTGAGGAGGTGAATGGGCAGGTGTAGCACTTTTGCCACTTCCAGGGTTTAGTGGGGTGGGGCGAATGGACAAGGGAATCACAGAGGGAGCGATCCCTGCAGAAAGCAGAGAGTTGGGGGAAAGGGTGTTGGCAGCACAGTTTAAAGAGTCACAGCTTAATGTGTTTGTTTGCAGGTGTACTGACTATTATTAAGGCACTGGACTGTGAAGAGCAGTGCTGGTTCAACCTAACAGTGGAGGCGTCTGATCACGGATCTCCCCGCCGCACCACCAGCCAATCTCTCTACATTCAGGTTGTTGACATCAATGATGAGCTACCCAGGTTCGACCACACAGCGTACGAGGCTCGAGTCACTGAGAACCAGTCTCCAGGCATTCTTGTTATCCAGCTACATGCTACTGACAGAGATCAAGGCAAGTGACCACATAACAAAACAGCTTATGTTCATAATAAAGATCCCAGGGAAGGAGTGAGAAGTGTTTGATGGCTCTGGGCCTATATATGCTGGAGTTTAGAAAAAGCATGAGGGATTTCTTTGCAAACTACCAACTACTGAAAGACCTAGACAGAATGAATGTCAAGAGGATGTTTCCTAGAGTGGAAGAGTCTAAGACCCTAGGACACAACCTCAGAATAGATGTCTCTTTAAAATAGAGATGAGGAGAAATTTCACCTCCTCGCTCACCTGCATTCAGGGTTACACCTGCCTATTCACCTCCTCCCTCACCTCCATTCAGGCATACACCTGCCCCTTCACCTCCCCCCTCATCTCCATTCAGGGCTACACCTACCCATTCACCTCCTCCCTTATAAGACCATAAAATATAGGAGTAGAATTGAGCTATTTGGCCCATCGAGTGTTCTCTGCCATTTCATCATGTCTGATCCATTTTCCCTCTCAGCCTGAATCTCCTGCCTTGTCCCCATATCATATGACAACTCTCTCAACCTCGGATCATTTCCAATGCATGCTCCTCTACATTGGTGAGATACATAGTATATAGGTGGACCGCTTTGTCAAGCACCTCTGTTCCATCCGCAAAAAGCGGAACTTCACATTGGCCAAATATTACCTCTCATCTGAACTTGAGAGGGTCCAATCCTTGCAGGTAGGTTTTCCAGGGTTGTTCGGGAGGGTTTAAACTAATTCAGTGGGCAACAGGAACCAGAGCGATAGTGTTGAGGATGCGGTAGTTAGTTTACAAACAGAGGCAGTGTGCAGTGAAACTCCGAGTGAGAAGAAGCTGATAACTGGGCAAAATTGCAGTTTATGGGATGAGTTTCAATGTAAAAGGCAGACAGAATCATAAAGGGTGAATACAGTACTGAAGGTGCTATATCTGAATGCGTACAGTATAGAGAATAAGGTAGATGAATTTGTAGCATAGTTGCAGATGTATGATGTTGAGTGGGCATCACTGGATCATGGCTGACTGAAGATTATAGCTGTGAGTTTAACACCCATGGATACACATTATATCAAAAGGGCAAGCAGGTAAGCAGTGTGGGTGGGGTGGCTCTGTTAGTAAGAAATGAAGCCAAATCATTAGAAAGAGGTGATATAGGATGAGAAGGTGTAGAATCCTTGTGGGTAGAGCTAAGGAACTGCAAGAGTAAAAAGAATTATATGCAGACCTCTGAACAGTAGTAAAGATGTGGTCAACAAATTACAATGGGAGATAGAAAATGCGTGTCTGAAGGGCAATGTTACCATAGTCATGGGGGATTTCAATGTACAGGTAGACTTGGAAAGTCAGGTTGATGCTGGAACCCAGGAGGGGGAATTTCTAGGGTGCCTACAAATTGCTTTTTAGGACAACACATGGTTGAGCCCAGTGGGGGGCCAGCTTTTCTGGATTGGTGTTGTGCAATGAGCTGGAATTGATTGGTGAGCTCAAGATTAAAGAACCCTTAGGGGAAAGTGATCATAATATTAAGGAATTCAGCCTGAAATTTGAGGAGAAGCAAAAGTCAGATTATTAGTATTACAGTGGAGTAAACAGAATTACATAGGAATGAGAGAGGTCTTGGCCAAAATTAATTGGAAAAGAACACTGGCAAGGATGACAACAGAGCAGCAATGGCTAGAATTTCTGGAAACAATTAGATGACACAACTGTGACTAACAAGTGAAGTCAAAGCCAACATAAAAGCCAAAGGCAGGGCATATAATAAAGCAAACATTATAGTTCAATAGTTTCATTTAATATTAGAGAAATGTATACAATATACAACCTGAAATACTTGTTCTTCACAGACATTCACAAAAACAGAATAGTGCCCCAAGAATGAGTGACAGTAAAAACGTTAGAACCCAAAGCCTACACCCATCCTCCCATGCACAAGCAGCAGCAAAGCAATGACCTTCACCCACCCCACTAACTTCAGCACCCTCCACCCACCAAGCAAGCAACTGGAAAGCCCCTAAGAAAGACCACGATATGCAGTACAACAAAAACTAATCGTTCACCTGATAATTCAACATTCCACAGGCTATCTCTCTTTCCGTAATAAAGGGGAAAAAAGGTGTCCCCTTTCACAGTGAGAGGGAAGCCATAACTAAATAACCCGCTGGTTTGTGATGATAGAGTCTGTGCATCACTTTTTTTTCTGAGTTCTCTGCCCCCAGTATCAGAAACAAACTCTAGAGACAGCTTATCAACTGATGTCTATTATAAATCTCCTGGACCAGATGGACGACATCCCAGAGTCCTGAGAGAGGTTGCTGAAGAGATAATGGATGCAATGATCATGATCTTTCAAGAATCAGTTGATTCTGGCATGGTCCCACATGACTGGAAGATCGCAAATGTCACTCCAATCTTTAAGAAAGGAAAAAGAAAAAAAAATTATTGGCCAGTTAGCCTGACCTCAGTGCTGGAGTAGATTATTAAGGATGAGGTTCAAATCAAGTCAAGTCAAGTCACTTTTATTGTCATTTCGACCATAACTGCTGGTACAGTGCATAGTAAAAATGAGACAATGTTTTTCAGGACCATGGTGTTACATGACACAGTACAAAAAACTAGACTGAACTACATAATAAAAAAAAAACAACACAGAGAAAGCTACACTAGACTACAGACCTACACAGGACTGCATAAAGTGCACAAAAACAGTGCAGGCATTACTATAAATAATAAACAGGACAGTAGGGCAAGGTGTCAGTCCAGGCTTCAGGTATTGAGGAGTCTGATAGCTTGGGGGAAGAAACTGTTACATAGTCTGGTCGTGAGAGCCTGAATGCTTCGGAGCCTTTTCCCAGATGGCAGGAGGGAGAAGAGATTGAATGAGGGGTGCATGGGGTCCTTCATAATGTTGTTTCCTTTGCGGATGCAACATAATGTAGTGTAAATGTCCGTGATGGCGGGAAGAGAGACTCCGATGATCTTCTCAGCTGACCTCACTATCCGCTGCAGGGTCTTGCGATCCGAGATGGTGCAATTTCCAAACCAGGCAGTGATGCAGCTGCTCAGGATGCTCTCAGTACAACCCCTGTAGAATGTGATGAGTATGGGGGGGTGGGAGATGGACTTTCCTCAGCCTTCGTAAAAAGTAGAGATGCTGCTGGGCTTTCTTTGCTATGGAGCTGGTGTTGAGGGACCAGGTGAGATTCTCTGTCAGGTGAACACCAAGAAATTTGGTGCTCTTTATGATGGGGAGTGGTCGCTCCATGCTCTCCTGAAGTCAACAACCATCTCTTTTGTTTTGTTCACATTCAGAAACAGGTTGTTGGCTCTGCACCAGTCCGTTAGCTGCTGCACCTCCTCTCTGTAAGCTGACTCATCGTTCTTGCTGATGAGACCCACCACGGTCATGTCATCGGCAAACTTGATGATGTGGTTCGAGCTGTGTGTTGTAGCACAGTCGTGGGTCAGCAGAGTGAACAGCATTGGACTGAGCACGCAGCCCTGGGGGAGCCCCCGTACTCAGTGTGATGGTGTTGGAGATGCTGCTCTCGATCTGGACTGACTGAGGTCTCTCAGTCAGGAATTCTAGGATCCAGTTGCAGAGGGAGGTGTTCAGGCCCAGTAGGCTCAGTTTTCCAATCAGTTTCTGAGGGATGATTGTGTTGAATTCTGAACTGAAGTCTATGAACAGCATCCGAATGTATGTGTCTTTTTTGTCCAGGTGGGTTAGGGCCAGGTGGAGGGTGGTGGCAATGGCATCATCTGTTGAGCGGTTGGGATGGTACGCAAACTGCAGGGGGTCCAGTGAGGGGGGCAGCAGGGTCTTGATATGCCTCATGACGAGCCTCTCGAAACACTTCATGATGATGGATGTAAGTGCAAGGAGACGGTAGTCATTTAGGCAGGATACTGAAGTCTTCTTCGGCACGGGGACGATGGTGGCGGCCTTGAAGCACGTTGGAATGGTGGCGCTGCTCGGGGAGATGTTGAAGATGTCAGTGAGAACATCTGCTAGCTGGTCTGCACATCCTCTGAGCACACTACCAGGGATGTTGTCTGGTCCAGCAGCCTTCCGTGGGTTGACCCTGAACAGGGTTCTTCTCACATCAGCCACAGTGAGACACAGCACCTGGTCATTTGCAGGAGGGGTTGACTTCCTCGCCGCCACGTCATTTTCCACCTCAAACCGAGCGTAGAAGTTATTCAGCGCATCTGGGAGGGAGGCATCACCTGCACAGTCAGGTGATGTTGTCCTGTTATTGGTGATATCCTGGATGCCCTTCCACATGCGCCGCGTGTCGCCGCTGTCCTGGAAGTAACTGTGGATTAGCTGGGCGTGTGCACGCTTTGCCCCTCTGATGGCTCGGGACAGTTTGGCCCTTGCTGTTAGAGCTGCCTTGTCGCCTGCTCTGAAGGCGGAGTCGCAGGACCTCAGCAGCGCACGCACCTCTGCGGTCATCCATGGCTTCTGGTTGGCATGTATAGTGATGGTCTTGGACAGAATAACATCATCAATGCACTTGCTGATGTAGCTGGTCACTGATGCTGTGTACTCCTGTAAGCTGGTAGAGTCGCCATCGGTTGCAGCCTCCCTGAATATGTGCCAGTCAGTGTGCTCAAAGCAGACTTGAAGAGCAGAGATGGCTCCTGCTGGCCAGGTTTTCACCTGCTTCTGAACTGGTCTGGAGCACCTGACGAGTGGTCTGTATGCTGGGATTAGCATAACAGTGATGTGGTCTGAGTATCCGAGGTGGGGGCAGGGCTCAGCCCAGTAGGCGTCTGGGATGTTTGTGTAAACCAGGTCCAACACGTTCTCCCCCCTCGTTACAAAATCCACATACTGATGGAATTTGGGGAGCACTGACTTAAGGTTCGCGTGGTTAAAATCACCGGCGACAATAAACAGACCATCAGGGTGTGCGTTCTGCAGTTCGCTAATAGCCCCGTACAGTTCACAGAGCACCTCCTTAGCATTAGCACTGGGGGGAATGTAGACATTCCCACATGTAGATGCGAGGTTTCGGGGTACTTGGAGACTAATGATAAAATAATTCAAAGTCAGCATGGTTTCTGTTAAGGGAAATCTTGCCTGACAAATTTGATAGAGTTCTTTGAGAAAGTAACAAGCAGGGTGGACAAAGGAGAGGCAGTGGACATCATTTGCTTGGATTTTCAGAAGGCATTTGATAAGGTGCCACACATAAGGCTGCTTAACAAGATAAAATCCTATGGCATTATGGAAAAATACTGGCATGGCTAGAGGAATAGCTGATAGGCAGGAGGCAGTGAGTGGGAATAAAAGGGGCCGCAGAGAAGGCAGAGCGACTGAATGCGTATTTTGCATCAGTCTTCACAGTGGAAGACATCTGCAGTATACCAGACATTCAAGAGTGTCAGGGAGGTGAAATGAGTGCAATTAAAATTACGACTGACAAGGTGCTCAGGAAGCTTAATGGTCTGAGGTTGAATAAATCTCCTGAACTTGATGCAATGCGCCCTCAGGTTCTGAAGGAAGTAGCTGGAGAGACTGCAGTGGCATTAAAGATGATCTTTCAAGAATCGATAGATTCTGGCATTGTACCGGATGACTGAAATATTGCAAATGTTACTCCACTATTTAAGAAGAGTGGGAGGCAGCAGAAAGGAAACTATAGACCTGTTAGCCTGACATCAGTGGTTGGGAAGTTGTTGGAGTCAATCGTTAGGGATGTATTGACGGAGTACCTGGAGGCACATGACAAGATAGGCCAAAGCCAGCATGGTTTCCTGAAAGGAAAATCCTGCCTGACAGACCTACTGCAATTCTTTGAGGAAATTACAAGCAGGATAGACAAAGGTGACACAGTAGATGTTGTGTACTTGGATTTTCAGAAGGCCTTTGACAAGATACCACATATGAGGCTGCTTAGCAAGATAAGAGCCAATGGAACTACAGGGACGTTACTAACATGTGTGGAGCATTGGCTGATCAGCAGAAAACAGGAAGTGGGAATAAAGGGATCCTATTCTGGCTGCCTGCCAGTTACCAGTGGAGTTCCACAGGGGTTTGTGTTGGGACTGCTGCTTTTTACAATGTATGTCAATGATTTGGACTATGGGATTAATGGATTTGTGGCTAAGTTTGCCAATGATACAAAGATAGATGGAGGAGCTGGTAGTGTTGAGAAAACAGAGAGCATGCAGCGAGACTTAGATAGTTTAGGGGAATGGGCAAAGAAGTGACGAATGAAGTACAATGTTGGGAAATGTATCGTTGTGCACTTTGGTGGAAGAAATAAATGGGCAGACTATTATTTAGATAGGGAGAGAATTCAAAATGCAGAGATGCAAAGGGACTTGGGAGTCCTTGTGCAGGATACCCTAAAGGTTAACCTCCAGGTTGAGTCAATTGTGAAGAAGGCGAATGCAATGTTGGCATTCATTTCTAGAGGTATAGAATATAAGAGCAGAGAAGTGATGTTGAGGCTCTATAAGGCACTCGCGAGACCACACTTGGAGTATTGTGTGCAGTTTTGGGCTCCTTATTTTAGAAAGGATACACTGACACTGGAGAAAGTTCAGAGAAGATTCACGAGAATGATTCCAGGAATGAAAGGGTTACCGTATGAGGAACATCTGGCAGCTCTTGGGCTGTATTCCCTGGAGTTCAGGAGAATGAGGGGGGATCTCCTAGAAACATTCCAAATGTTAAAAGGCCTGAACAGATTAGATATAGCAAAGTTATTTCCCATGGTAGGGGAGTCTAGGACAAGAGGGTATGACTTCAGGATTGAAGGATGTCCATTTAGAACAGAGATGCAGAGAAATTACTTCAGTCAGAGGCTGGTAAATCTGTGGAATTTGTTGCCATGAGTGGCTGTAGAGGCCAAGTCATTAGGTGCAGTTAAGGTAGGGGAGTGGGGATGACTGGTAGAATTGGATCAGCCCATGATTGAATGGCAGAGCAGACTCAATGAGCCAAATGGCCTTCTTCTGCTCTTATATCTTATGGTCTTATTCCAAATGTCATGCACATTTAAATACAGTACTTTCAGTCCTGGATTCTTTGCCTTTTGAATTTTGCCTCTGTGGTACAATTTAACTCTTTACACTGTCTGCACTTGTACCCAATCATTGGCTTATCCTTCCTTATATTCATGTTACTTCCATCATCTACTTGTAAACCTGCTGGCTCATCCTCTGCTCTATTATACTGATTCCCATCCCCCTGCCATATTAGTTTAAACCTCTCCCAACAGCTTAAGCAAACTTGCCCACAAGGATATTGGTCACCCTCAGTTCAAGTACAACCCGTCCCTTTTGTACAGGTCACACCTACCCTAGAAGAGGTCCCAATGATCCAGATATCTGAATCTCTGCCCCCTGCCCCAATTCTTCAGGCATGCATTTATCTGCCACCTCTCAGTGTCACGTGGTACAGGCAGAAGTCTTGAGATTACTACCCTTGAAGTCCTTCTTCTCAACTTCCTTACTTCCTTCCTAACTCCTTATATTCTTTTCTCAGGACCCCCTCCCTTTTTCTACCTGTGGCACTGGTACACAACTTCTGGCTGCTCACCCTCCCTTTTCAAGATATTATGGATGCATTCCGAAACATCCTGGGCCCTGGCACCTGGGAAGCAAACTACAATCTGTGTTTCTTTTTTGCATCCACAGAATTGACTGTCTGTCCCGCTAACTACAGAATCTCATATTACTGCTGCCATCCTCTTCAGTTCCCTGCCCTTCTAAACCATGAAGAAATGATGGAGCAGACTCATAGAATGTAGGACAGTACAGCACAGGAACAGGCCATTGGTCCCACAATGTTGTGCTGAACCAGCTGAAAAATAAATCTAAAACACCCAATCCTACCTACACCACGTCCATATCCTTCCATCTTCCTTATATCCATGTGCCTATCCAAACATCTTTTAAAAGCCTCTACCACCATATCAGGCAGCGCATTCCAGGCATACTTGACTCTCTGAGCAAAATACTTACTGCTCACATTCCCCTCAAACCTACCTCCTTCAATGCATGCCCTCTGGTATTAGACATGTCAACCCTATGAAACAGAAACTCTTTGTCCGCTCTATCTATGCCTCTCATAATCTTATAAACTTCAATAGGCCAAATGACCTAATTCTGCTCCTATATACTTTGGTCTTATGCTCTTATTATAATTCTGATCCCCATTCCTGTTCCGACATGTCGGTCCTGGCCTGCTCTTGTGCCACGATGAGGCCACAGTCAGGATGGAGGAGCAACATCTTATTTTCCGCCCAGGACACCTCCAGCCTGATTGCATGAATGTCGATTTCTCCTTCCAGTTAAAAAAATTCCCTCCCCCTCTCCTCTTCTTCTTTTCCCCAGCTGGCTTCTTATCTCTTCACACCTGCTTATCACCTCCCCTGGGTCTCCTTCTCCTTCCTTTCTCCAATGGTCCACTCTCCTCTCTTTTCAGGTTCCTGCTCTCCAGCCTTTTACCTTTCCTACCCCCCCGGCTTCTCCTATCACCTTCTAGATATCCTCCTTCCCCTTCCCCACCTTTTTGTTCCGGCATCTTTCCTCTTCATTTCCAGTCCTAAAGTAGGGTTTCAGCCCGAAACGTGAACTGTTTATTCATTTCCTTAGATAGCGCCTCCCTGCTGAGTTCCTCCAGCATTTTGTGTTTATAGCAAAGGATTTCCAGCATCTGCAGAAACTCTCGTGTTTATGAATTGGAATTAGAATTGGTTTATTATTGTCCCAGGTACAGTGAAAAGCTTGTCTTGCATACTGTTCTTGCAGCTCAGAGTGCTTTGAGCACAGAGCTTAGTGCTTTGAGGTAGAACAAGGTAAAACAATAACAGAGTGCAGAGTAAAGTGTAACCGCTACAGAGAAAATGCAGTGTGGATAGACAATAATGTGCAGAATTCAAATAAGACAATAGACAATAGGTGCAGAAGTAGGCCATTCAGCCCTTCGAGCCAGCACCGCCATTCAATGTGATCATGGCTGATCATCCACAATCAGTACCCCGTTCCTGCCTTCTTCCCATATCCCTTGATTCCGCTATCTTTAAGAGCTCTATCTAACTCTTTCTTGAAAGCATCCAGAGAATTGGCCTCCACTGCCTTCTGAGGCAGAGCATTCCATAGCTCCACAACTCTCTGGGTGAAAAAGTTTTTTCTCAACTCTGTTCTAAATGGCCTACCCCTTATTCTTAAACTGTGGCCTCTGGTTCTGGACTCACCCAACATTGGGAACATTTTTCCTGCCTCTAGCGTGTCCAATCCCTTAATAATCTAATATGTTTTAATCAGATCCCCTCTCATCCTTCTAAATTCCAGTGTATACAAGCCCAGTCGCTCCAATCTTTCAACATATGACAGTCCCGCCATCCCAGGAATTAACCTTGTGAACCTATGTTGCACTCCCTCAATAGCAAGAATGTCCTTCCTCAAATTTGGAGACCAAAACTGAACACAATACTCCAGGTGTGGTCTCACCAGGGCCCTGTACAACTGCAGAAGGACCTCTTTGCTCCTATACTCAACTCCCCTTGTTATGAAGGCCAACATGCCATTAGCCTTCTTCACTGCCTGCTATACCAGCATGCTTACTTTCAGTGACTGATGAACAAGGACACCTAGATCTCGTTGTACTTCCCCTTTTCCTAATTTGACACCATTCAGATAGTAATCTGCCTTCCTGTTCTTGCCACCAAAGTGGATAACCTCACATTTATCCACATTAAACTGCATCTGCCCACTCACCCAACCTGTCCAAGTCACCCTGCATTCTCCTAACATTCTCCTCATATTTCACACTACTACCCAGCTTTGGTACATACCAGCTAAGGGTCATGGTGAGGTCAAGAGTCCATCTTATCATACAAGACAACCATTCAACATCTGATAACAGTGGGGTAGAAGCTGGTGGTACATGCTTTCAGGCTTTAGTATCTTCTGCCCAATAGGAGGGGGAGAAGAGAAAATATCCAGGGAGAGTACGGTCTTTGATTATGAGGCAATGAAAGGTGTGGACAGAGTCTATGGCAGTGGGGAGGCTGGTTTCTGTGATTTGCTGGAATAATAACTCTGATGGTATGATGGAGAATATACACAATGGGCCGAGTGGCTTATTTGTGCTCCTATGTTTTATGGTCTTATAGTAAGCTGGTACAAGGAACTGTGTGTGACAGAAAGCAGTGACACTTACTCCAAACACAGTCCTTAACAATGGATTGCCCCCAAGCTCTCTCTGTGATTAGAAAAAATAACTGGCATGGCCCATGTGATGCAGCTTTATACGTTCTGAATCTTTAATTGCTTCAGTAACAGGGAACAGTGCCCACACTCCTCAACCTTATTGATGATGACATCAGAGCAATCTGTTTCCAACCACTCCAGGTTCCAATGGGCTGTTGAGCTATGGTGGGGTGACAGACAGCAGTTTCTCCATTGACCCAGTCTCAGGGGTCATTAGCACCAGCCGAACATTGGACAGAGAGGAGCAGGATCTACATCTGGTCACAGGTATGGACTTACCACTGAATAGAGATAGAGGCTGAGCATCTTCTCATCCTCTCTTCTGGTCTCTTCTTCTTCCTCTCACCTATCTCTCTCCTCTCCCTCTCTTTCTCTCTCTCTCTTCCCCTCTGTCTCCTGGCTTACCTCTTCACCTCCTGGTTTTTTTACCCCTCTGTGTCTCTATGTTTCCTTCCTCAGCCCTCTCTCTGTCCTCTCCCTCTTTGGTCATCTCCATCTCTTTCTCCTTATTCTTGTGACTATCAGCTTCCCTTTTCATCTCTCTGCCTTCTTTGTCCACTCCCTCTTCCCCTGCTGTGGCCTCTCCCACCTGCTGCTCCTCATTTCTTGGTGACTCTGTACATTTTCATTCCAGTTTATGCCAAGGATGGTGGAGTTCCTCCAAATGTTGCTACAGTGACAGTTTGCATCAGCATTCAGGATGAAAATGACAACAGCCCACAATTTGATAAGGATGTTTATCAGCTCCAGGTCCCAGAGAACCAGAACCGTGTGACACTCTTCACAATTAAGGCCACAGACAAAGATTCTGGTGAAAATGGCCGTGTAGAATATGGGATCATTGGTGAGTAAGTGTGATTTCTGGTGGCAAGTGTGTGTTGGGTGTGCAAGAGAACACCTAGGGTGAGTATGGATACTTGCAGTGTTAGTATATGCAAGGGAACATCTGGAGTGAATGTGGATTTTTAAGAACATTGAGTATGCAATGAAACATGTGGGGTGATTATGAATTTGTAAGAGTGCTTGGGAATGGAAGGAAAAATGGGTGCCAAATGTGGATTTGTTTGTGCAAGGGAACAATTGGGGTGAATGAAGATTTGTAAAGAGTGTATGGGTGTTCAAGGGAACATGTGGGTGAGTGCAGATTTGTAAAGAATGTTTGGATGTTCAAGGGAAGAGATAGCAGATATGATCTTTCAAGAATCACTCGATTCTAGTATGGTCCTGGAGGACTGGAAGATGACAAATGGCGCTCCACTCTTTAGGAAGGTAGGAAGACAAATGAAAGGAAATTATAGGCCAGTTAGCCTAACCTCAGTGGTTGGGAAAGTGTTGGAGTCCATTATTAAGTTGAGGTTTTGGGCTACTTGAAGACTAATGATAAAATAAGTCGAAGACAGTATGGTTTCTGTAAGGAGAAATCTCACCTGACAAATGTTAGAGTTCTTCGAGGAAGTAACAAGCAGGTGGAAAGGAAATGCATGGATGTCATTTACTTCGATTTTCAGAAAGCTTTTGATAAGGTGCCACACATGAGGCTGCTTAACAAGATAAAATCCTATGGTGTTACAGGAAAGATACTGGCATGGATAGAAAAATGGCTGAAAGGCAGGAGGCAGGAAGTGGGAATAAAAGGGGCCTTTTCTGGTGGGCTGCCAGTGACTAGTGGTGTTCTTCAGGAGTCAGAGTGGAACTATTACTTTTCACGTTGTTTGTCAATGATTTGGATAATGGAACTGATGGCCTTGTGGCAAAGGAATGTGATTACAGCAGGACTTAAATAAATTGGAAGAATGGGCAAAAAAGTGGCAGATGGAATACAGTGTTGGGAAATGTACAATGATGTGTTTTGGTAAAAGGAACAATAGCATAGGGTATTATCTAAATGGGGAGAAGTTCAAACATCAGAGGTGCAGAGGGATTTAGGTGTCCTCCTATAAGACACCTAGTGGGTTAATTTACAGGTTGAGTCTGTGGTAAAGAAGGCAAATGCAATGTTGACATTTATTTAAAGGGAAATAGAATATAAAAGCTAGGAGATAATGCTGAGCCTTTATCAAACACTAGTTGGGCTGCACTTAGAACCATTGAACCATAGAACACTACAGCACAGTACAGGCCCTTCAGCCCTCCATGTTGTGCCGACCCATATAATCCTTAAAAAAAAGTACTAAACCCACACTACCCCATAACCCTCCATTTTTCTTTCATCCATGTGCCTGTACAAGAGGTTCTTCAATATCCCTGATGTTTTAGCCTCCACCACCATCCCTGGCAAGTCATTCCAGGCACTCACAACCCTCTGTGTAAAAAAAAAACTTACCCCTGATGTCTCCCCTAAACTTCCCTTCCTTAATTTTGTACCTATGCCCTCTGGTGTTTGCTATTGGTGCCCTGGGAAACAGGTACTGACTATCCACCCTATCTATGCCTCTCATAATCTTGTAGACCTCTATCAAGTCCCCTCTCATTCTTCTACACTCCAAAGAGAAAAGTCCCAGCTCTGCTAACCTTGCTTCGTATGACTTGTTCTCCAATCCAGGCAACATCCTGGTAAATCTCCTCTGCACCCTCTCCATAGCTTCCACATCCTTCCTATAATGAGGTGACCAGAATTGACCACAATACTCTAAGTGCAGTCTCACCAGAGATCTGTAGAGTTGCAACATGACCTGTCTACTCTTGAACTCAGTCCCCCTGTTTATGAAGCCTAGCATCCCATAGGCCTTCTTAACTACCCTATCAACCTGTGCAGCGACCTTGAGGGATGTATGGATTTGAACCCCAAGATCCCTTTGTTCATCCACTCTCTTAAGTAACTGACCATTAATCCTGTACTCAGTCTTCTGGTTTGTCCTTCCAAAATGCATCACCTCACACTTGTCCGGATTGAACTCCATCTGCCATTTTTCTGCCCAACTCCGCAGCCTGTCTATATCCTGAGAGTATTATCAACAGTTTTGTGTCTCATATCTCAGAAAGGATGTGTTGTCATTGGACAGACTTCAGAGGAGGTTCACAAGGAAGATTCTGGGAATGAAAGGGTTAACATATGAGGACTATTTGGCAGCTTTGGGCCTGTACCCACTGGAATTTAGAACAATGCAGGGGGATCTCATTGAAACCTACTGAATGTTGAAAGGACTAGATAAAGTGGATGTGGAGAGGATGTTTCCTATGGTGGGGCTATCCAGAACTAGAGGGCACAGCCTCAAAATTGATGGGTGACCTTTTAGAACAGAGGTAAGGAGAAATTGTTTTAGCCAGAGAGTTGTGAATCTGTGGAATGTTCTGCCACAGACAATGGTTGAGGCCAAGTCTCTGGGTATATTTAAGGTGGAAATTGATAGTTTCTTGATCGATCAGGGCATCAAAGGATATGTCAAAAAGGCAGGTATATGGGGTTGAGTGGGAACCAGGATCAGCCATGATGGAATGGCAGAGAAGCCTCGATGGGTAGAATGGCCTAATTCTGCTATTACATCTTATGGTCTTATGAAACGCGTGGGTGAATGTGGAATTATAAGTGTGTTTGGGTGTTGAAGGGAACACATCTAGTGAATGCAGGTTTGCAAGAGTATTTGGATGTTCAAGGGAACATGTGGGATTAATCCAGATTTGTATGTGTGTGTGTGAGTGTGCAAGGGAATGCGTGGAGTGAATACAGATTTGTAAGAGTGTTTGGGTGTGCAAGGAAACACATGGGGTGAATGTGGATTTGTAAACTTCATCCCTCCACCAAACTTCACCAGCTTGGTATCAGCTCATCCCTCTGCAGTTAGACCTTGGACTTTCTTACTATCAGACCCCAATCTGTTAAATTAGACAACCTCTCCTCCTCTACTCACACCCTGAACACCAGCTTGCCTCAAGGCTGTGTGCTGAGCCATCTTCTGTACTACCTTTTCACCGATGACTGCATTCCTGTACATAGTTTTAACTCCATAATCAAGTTCGCAGATGACACCATGGTGGTTGGCCTGATCAGAGGGGATGACGAGATGGCCTACAGGGACGAGGTCCAGCACCTGGCCATGTGGTGTGCCGACAACACCCAGAAGACCAAGGAGATCATTGTGGACTTCAGGCATGCTAGGAGCCACACTCACGTCCCCATCTACATCAATGGAGCTGTAGTGGAGCATGTATCAAGCTTCAAATTCCTTGGTGTCCACATTTCCGAGGATCTCACCTGGTCCCTGAACTCCTCCATCCTGATCAAAAAGGTGTAACAGCGCCTTTATTTCCTGCAAAGCATCAAGAAAGCTCACCTCTGTCCCAGAATACTGATGGACTTTTACCGCTGTACCATTGAGAGCATACTCACCAACTGCATCTCAATGTGGTATGGCAATTGTCCAGTATCGGACCACAAAGCATTCCAGCGTGTGGTGAAAACTGCCCAGCAGATTATCGGCATCCAATTGCACCATAAACACTGCCTGGGCAAGGTGAAAAGCATTATCAAGGATACATCTCACCCTAACTTTTTACTCTCCTCCCATCCATTAGGCACTACAGGAGCTTCCATTCCTGCACCAGCAGGCACAGGAAGAGCTTCTTCCCTGAGGCTGTGACCCTGCTGAACCTCACATCACAGCAGTAAGCAGTACTGCACCCATAGTCTCAGTACTTTTATATTTGTATGCTGTAGCACTTACTTTTTATTCTTTGCATTTCGGTTAGATGCTAACTGTATTTCATTTGGCTTTGTATCTGTACTTGGCACAACGACAATAAATTTGAATCTAATCTAAATGAGCCAGATTAGTGTTAGATTAGTAACTTTCCTAAAGAGAGTTGTGGGGGGTTTAGTCCTTACAGGCAGTGTCAGGGCCTTGTGAAATCTTGACTGCTCCATCCTGATCACCACAGGTGCAGGAAATGCTGTTAGTCAAAGGAACTTGGCCTCCAAGTGTTGGCACTTGGCCAGCAGCTGTTGTCAGTCACACCGATAACTGGAAGTTGTGTCAACACCACATTTCAGGAGGTGATAGCCCTCCACATTCAGTCTGGAGAACTGGGAAGGAGAAGAAATGCATGCAGTGGATTGGATGCTCAAGTAGGAAACAGTGAAAGGGTGAGTGAAGAATAGCGATGATGGAATGAGCCACAGATCAAGTCCTCAAAAGAATGAAGGAGAGCTACTGCCGTTCCTTAGATTAAAGGTAGCAGGGATAAGGCACAGAATTACCTGTAGGGAAATGATCGGAGAGAATTCTTGGAGATAGAGTTTATGCACATTTGGAAAGCCAGCGGTTGTTCCAGGATAGTCAGCTTGGCCTGCCTCCATATGAGGACATCCATTTCACTAACTGAATTTTCTGTGGAGATAACTAAGAAGATTGATGAAGGCAGGATGTAGACATTTGTCCAGAAAGCAATGGACGTGATCCAGTCTAGTGGACTAGTTCAGAAGATGAAGGCACCAGGATCAAGCAAAGCTGGCTAATTGGATACACCGCTGTTGTGATGACAGGAGGTACAGGGTCCTGGTGCAAGGATGTGTTATCCCATTGGAGATCTGTGACCTGTGGTGTATCCCAGAGATCAGTGCTGGCACTCCACAGGGATTGATGTTCAGATCAGTGCTGGGACCATTGGGATCAATGTTCAGATCAGTGCTGGGACACCACAGAGATCAATGCTGGACCTCTGAATGTGATATACGTTAACAACCTTAAATTAATTATACCAATTCATCTCGCATCTTTGCAGGTGCCACAGAAGTTGTCAATGTCTGGATAATGAAGAGCCTTGTCTGGCTACACTCCTCACTATCTGAGGGAAAGACATCTCTTTATAATAGAGATAATGAGTCCTGAAGAAGGGTCCCTGCCCAAAACGTTGATTTCTTTAATCCCCTCCTTAGACACTGCCAGACACACAATTCTGAGTGAGAGTGGACATAAGGACATAAGAAATAGGAGCATGAGTAGGCCATCTGGCCCATTGAGCCCGCCCCGTCATTCAATATCATGGCTGATCTGTCCATAAACTCAGCTCCATCTATCTGCCTTTTCCCTCTAACCCTTAATTCCCCTTCTATGTAAAAATCTATCTAACTGCATCTTAAATATATTTAGTGAAGAAGCCTTAACTGCTTCCCTGGGCAAAGAATTCCACAGATACACCACTCTCTGGGAATAACAGTTTCTCCTCATCTCCATCCTAAATCTTCTCTCCTCAATCTTGAGGCAATGTCCCCTAGTTCAATGGAAACAACTTTCCTACTTCTATCTTATCTATCCCTTTCAAAATTGTGTATGTTTCTATAAGATTCCCTCTCATTCTTCTGAATTCCAGAGAATATAGTCCTAGGCAACTCAATCTCTTCTCATAGGTTAACCCCTTCATCCCTGGAGTCAACCTGGTGAACCTCCTCTGCACTGCCTCCAAAGCCAGTATATCCGTCCTCAAGTATGCAGATCAAAACTGCACACGGTACTCCATGTGCAGCCTCACCAGTACTCTGTATAGTTGCAGCATGACCTCCCTGCTCTTGAATTCAACCCCTTTAGCAATGAAGGCCAACATTCCGTTTGCCTTCTTAATAACCTGTTGTACCTGCAAGCCAACTTTTTGCGATTCATGAACAAGCACCCCGAAGTCCCTCTGCACAACAAAATGCTGCAATCTTTCATCAATTAAATAATAATCTGCTCTTCTATTATTCCTTCCAAAGTGGATGATCTGCATTTACCAACTTTGTATTCCATCTGCCAGACCTTGGCCCACTCACTTAACCTATCTATATCCCTCTGCAGACTCTACACATCCTCTATACAATTTGCTTTTCCACTCAGTTTAGTGTCATCAGCAAATTTTGCGACTCTACACTCAGTCCCCTCTTCCAAATCATCAATGTAAATGGTAAACAGCTGCGGGGCCAGCACCGACCCCTGCGGCACCCCACTCACCACTGACTGCCATCCGGAGAAACACCCATTTATACCAACTCTGCCTTCTATTGGTTAACCAATCCACTATCCATGCCAATACACTTCCTCCGACTCCATGCATCTGTATCTGATTTATGTCTCTTGTGCGGCACCTTCTCGAACGCCTTCTGGAAATCCAAATATACGGCATCCACCTGTTCCCCTCTATCCACTGCACTCATTATGTCCTCAAAGAACTCCAGTAAGTTTCTGAATCCATGCTGCGTCTATCTAATGGAAGCACTCCTTTCTAAATGTTTTGCTATTTCTTCCTTAATGACAGCTTCAAGCATTTTCCCGACCACAGATGCTAAGCTAACTGGCCTATAGTTGCCCGTCTTTTGCCTACATCCTTTTTTTAAAAGTGGCATGACATTTGCTGTCTTCCAATCCTCCGGGACCTGCCCAGAGTCGAGAGAGTTCTTGATAAATGATTACCAATGCATCTGCTATAACCTGCGCCAATTCCCTCAGCCCCCTGGGATGCATCCCATCAGGACCAGGGGACCTATCTACCTTCAGGCCCTCTAATTTGCTCATCACTATCTCTTTAGTGACAGTGATTTTATTAAGGTCCTCACCTCCCATTTCGTCCATAACATCACTCTTTGGTATATTAGACACATCTTCCACTGTGAAGACCAACACAAAATAGTCATTCAATACCTCAGCCATTTCCTTATCACCCAATATCAATTTCCCCTTCTCGTCTTCCAAGGGACCTACATTGACTTTAGCCACCCTCGTCTGCTTTATATATTTATCAAATCTTTTGCTATCTGTTTTTATATTTTGTGCTAATTTATTTTCATATTCTATCTTCCTTTTCCTTATTTTTTGTTTAGTTATTCTTTGTTGCTTTTTAAAGTTTTCCTAATCCTCCAGTCTCCCACTACTCTTTGCGACTTTGTACACGAGTTTTTCATTTGATGTTATCTTTTATTTCCTTAGTTATCCAAGGCTGGTTCTCCCCACACTTACTGTCCTTACTTTTGGCTGGAATATACTTCTGTTGAGCACTGTGAAAGATCTCTTTGAAAGTATTCCACTGTTCCTCAACTGTCCTACCAAATAGCCTGTGCTCCCTATCCACATTAGCCAACTCTTCCCTCATCCCGTTGAACTCTCCCTTGTTTAAGCATAACACACTAGTTTTAGATCTATTTCATCCTCCATCTGTATGCAAAATTCAATCATACTATGATCACTCTTTCCAAGAGGATCCCTGACTACAAAATCGTTAATCTTACCTGTCTCATTGCACAGGACTAGATCTAAGATAATATTTTCCCTTGTAGGTTCACTAACATGCTGCTCAAGAAAGCCATCATGGATGCATTCTATGAAGTCCTCCTCAAGACTTCCTTGACCAACCTGATTCACCCAATCCATGTGGAAGTTAAAATCATGCAGAGGATGTTTCCTATAGTGGGATAGCAGGGTCGTCTAGGGCCAGAAGGTTAGGAATACAAGGAAGTCTCTTTACAACAAAGATGAGGAGGAATTTCTTAAGCCAGGGAGTGGTGAATCTGTGGAATTCATTGCCAAAAGCAGCTGTGGAGGCCAAATCATTGGGGATATTTAAAGTGGAGGTTGATAATTTCTTGAATGGTAAGGGCATCAGAGGTTACAGGGAGATAGGACGAGAATGGGGTTGAGAGGAACAATAAATCAGCCATGATGGAATTGCAGAGTAGACCCTATAAGGCAAATGGACAAATTCTGATCAAGTTTATTGTCATCTGACTGTACATATATACAACCAAATGAAACAATATTCCTCCAGTCTACCATCCACCTACAAAACATATAACACTACAGCACATAAGCCAAAATATTGCCATAAATAAGTTAATAAAATATAATTCAAAATGCATGTAGTAAAGAGAAGCACAGCTAAGCAGTAAACAGCTTGCTGTCCTAGTGATATGACCTTGGTGGTGGCAGGGCATTCATTAATCTCTCAGCCTGAGAGAAGAAGCTGTTACCCAGTCATGAAGTCCTAGTCCTGATGATCCTGTACCTCCTTCCTGAAGGTAGTGGGTCAAAGAGATTGTGGGATGGGTTGTAGGGATCCTCAACAATTCTTCAGGCCCTTCATATGCAATGCTCTCAGCAAATGTCACAAATGGGGGGAGAGAAACTCCAGTGATCCTCTTGGTGGTTTGCACTATCCTCCGTAGGGTGTTGTAGTCTAATGTCTTGTTATTCAGTACCATGCAATGACATAGCCAAAGTGAACAGGTCCACAAAATCCTGAAATACAAAAAGCTCCAAAAACTGAAGTTTTTTTTGCCAACAGCTGACGTCACTCAGGTGTGACGTGGCAGCACTAGCAGAGGCCGTCAGACATCAGTTGTGGCTCAGCGCTCGTACTGGTTACACGTGCATTTGCTGTTCGCTGATATTTTGTGTTCACTGTTGACTTTGTGTTTAATTTCATTGTGAAAATGTCAAAAAGAGCTACAGATACCCCTATGGGTAACAATGAGAAAAAGAGAAGGAAGCATCTATCATTATCAATAATGCAGTAAGTGGAGTTATTGCAGAAGCTTGATCATGGTGTGTCTGTGCAGCATCTTACTGAAGAATATGGTGTCAGAACTACCACTGTATATGATTTAAAGAAACAAAGACAAGTTACTGAAGTTTTATAGTGACAGTGACGCTCTACATTTATTCCAATAAGTCATTTACCATGTGTTTGATTCGGTTCGTTTGAAGCTGTATATTTTTATGTTTTATTGAATATTTTTGTTGGAAATAAAAAATTTTCTTGTTATTATTCCTAACTATTACAACTATTTACATAGCATTTACATTGTATTAGGTATTGTAAGTAGTCTAGAGATGATTTAAAGTATACGGGAGGATGTGCATAGGCCGGGAGCTCCGCCAGGTCTCCTGTACTGAGCCAGGTTAAATAAGGGACTTGAGCATACGTGTTTTTTGGTATCCGCAGGGGGTCCCAGAACCAATAAAGAGGGATTCTGAAATCTGAAAAATTCTGAATTCCGAAATGCAACTGGCCCCAAGGATTTCAGATAAGGGATTGTGGATCTGTACTCTCATTGGCATTCCTGAAGATAGTTGTTAGAATGGAGGCAAGGAGCCTTGCACACCTCAGTATCCTCTTGACTAATGAAGAAGTGTTGTGGGTCCGGGTTAGATCATTGGCTATGTGCACACCAAGGAACTTCGTGCTCTTCACTCTCTCCACAGCAGAGCCATTGATGTGCAATGGAGAGTGGTCGACCTGTGCCTTCTTGAAGTCCACAATCATCTCTTTTGGCTTGTCCACATTGAGACTCAGGCTGTTCTCGCACCATTTGACAAACCTCTCAACCTCTTCTCTCTATACCAACTCATTATTGTTGCTGATGAGGCCAGCCATGTATCATCAGTGAACTTGGTAATGCGATTTGAGCTGAATCTGACAGCACAGTGGTGAGTTAGCAACATGAACAGCAGTGGGCTGAGCACACAACCTGGGGAGGTGGAGGGGGGGTACGCACCAGTGCTCAGAATGATGAAGCTTGAGATGTTGCTGCTAACTCGGACTGACTGGGGTGTTTCCATCAGTAAGTCCAAGATCCAGTTACAGAGAGGGTGTTGAATCCAGTGAGGACAGTTTACCCTCCAGCCTCTGAGGGATGATTGTGTTAAATGCCAAGCTGAAGTTGTTGAATAATATTATGGTGTATGAAGTACTGTTTACAAAGTGGAACAGGGTTGAACGTTGGGCCAAGGTTATGGCATCATCAGTGAACTGGTTTTAGCTGCAGGTAAGCTGGAAAGGGTCCTTTGTAGCTACACAGTAAGATTTTATACAATCCATTATGAATGAATGAAATTAATTTATTTCGGTCAGTACAAACATATCAAAAAGCATCATTTACAATGATGATTTCATAACAATGATTTCATAGGACAAAATTACAACAAAAACATAGATATTCTTTAAAACAGACTGAAAGGGTGTAGGCAGAAGCTACAGCTTATTACGCCTACCCCCTTACTTATACAACAACATATTTGGCGTCAATCATCACATCAAAAACAAAAAATTTAATAATCTTTTAACGCAAAATCCAATTCCAAATATCATTTATTTACATTACTCCCATTCATTTTAAATCATATGTTTTATATTTGTTCATTAAATAATTTTTTTAACTTGTTAAGTGTAGAGCATGTTTTTAAATTCTTACTACAACTGTTCCATAGATTCACCCCTCTGAATGAAATACAATGATTTTTTACATTTGTTCTTATCCTTTGTTTTTGAAATATACGTGTTCCTCTCAAATCATGTTGACTTTCTTTCATTTTAAATGACCTTTGAATACTTTGTGGTAGCTTAAAGTGTTTTAAACGGCAGCTCCTATGTCTTATGGTCTAAATATCTCATGATAAGTGATATCTTATGAATTTAATCTGGACAAGTGTGAGGTGATGCAATCTGGGAAGTCAAACAAGAGGCAGACATATACTGTTGTGATTGGTATGGCACAAAGGAACATTAGTGAATGATGGCTATTGATCCACAGTTCCCTGAAAGTGGCAGGACAGGTAGATAGGGAGGCAAAGAAGACATGTAGTGTGCTTGCCATTCTAGATTGGGGCACAGTATAAGAGTTGGGACATTGTACTGCAACACTGCTTAGATTTCATTTTGGAACTTTGTGTAGTTTTGGTCTCCATGCTGTAGGAATGATGTGGTTATGTTGGAGAGAGTACAAAGGAGATTCATCAGGGTATTGTGTGGATTGGAAGACTTTAGTTAAGTGGGGGAATGAATAGGCAGGACTTGTTTTCCCAGCAAAGAGGAAAGCTGAGTGTTAGAGTGTTAGTTGAGTGTTAGAAGTGCCCAACAGAGATGCAAAAAATTATAAGCAGCATCAATTTAGTAGAAAGGCAGAAACTTCTCCCAGTGCAAGAGGCTTAGGTTCCAGGTGAGAGCAAAGAGATTTACAGGTGAGAAAGAGATTTACAGGTTCTAGATGACAGCAAAGAAATTTACAGGTGAGAAAGAGATTACACTGAGAAAAGTTGATATCCAGAATTCACTGCCAGAGGACGTGGATAAAATCTGCAGATATATACTTAAATAATCAAGGCATTGATGGCTACATTCCCAACATGGCAAATGGGGTTAATGTCAACAGGGAGAAATATTGACATGGATATTAAATATATGAATATATTAAGAGTAAAAGGGTAACGAGGGCGATGATAGTGGTAGTCTATATACAGAGCGATGGGAAGTGGATGGACACTTCTTGTGGAGCAGTACATGCAGCTAGTGAGTAAGGGAGAAGTATTATTTAATAATACTGATTTTGTACTGGTCTTCTGATTATTCAGCATTGAGGGAAATAGTTTCTCTCTCTGTATTGAGATACAAAAGCTTTTTTTCTGTCATCTAGAAGGTTTAGTAGATGAAAAGGTAATGAAAAAATGAAGGAGAGACAGATGTAATTCAGACCAAATAAAGCAATTATGTTGTGGAGTCACAGAACTACAGCTCAGAAACAGACCCTTTGGTCCATCTAGTCCATGCTGAAGAGTTATTCTGCCTAGTCCCATCAACTCACACCTGGCCCACAGCCTTGTATGCCTCCATCCCAATTGTAAAAAGAGAAACAAGATCAAAGAAAATTGTGGATGGGGAAAAATCTGTCATTTTCAGGTTGTGACGCTGTAACCAATGGGAGCCTCAGTCATCAGTTCTAGAGACCCCAGTATGGATGGAAGATTGGCTGATTGATAGGAGGCAAAGAGTGGGAATAAAAGATCCTTTTCTGGTTGGTGTTCCACCTGTTATACAGTATGTCAAGATTTGAATGTTGGATTAATTTTCAAGATTTGAAGTCAGTACAGAGGAGATGTCAGGGACAAGCTTTTTACGCAGAGGGTAGTGAGTGCATGGAATGGGCTGCCAGTGACGGTGGTGGATGTGGATATGATCGGGTCTTTTAAGATTTTCCTGGATAGGTACATGGAGCTTAGAAAAATAGAGGGCTATGGATAACCCTAGGTAATTTCTAAAGTAAGTACATGTTCAGCACAGAATTTTGGGCTGAAGGGTCTGTATTGTGCTGTAGATTTTCTGTGTTTTTATGGATTTGGTGGCTTTGTGGTGTAGTTTACGGATGATATAAAGATAAGTAGATGAGCAGACTATGTTAAGGAAGCAAGGAGCAGATTCAATAGGCCAAATATCCTAATTCTGCTCCCATGTCTTAAAAGTCTTATGGACTCATCCATTTAGCCTCATTTCCCTTATTCAGAGGAAAGGCCCAGATACATTGTATCTACGTTACGCACGAATCAGTGGGAAGAGAACTCTGCAAAAAGTTGTAGATGCGAGGTCATATGAGTTTATCCGCTTTACTGGAAAACAGCAAAGCAGGGTTTTCCTCTTATAAGAGACATTAAATCTGAGAGTCTGGAAGTTATGTTGCAGCTTAAAACTCGAGGTACACCTGCGTCTGGAGTATTGCACCATTTCTAGTAGCAATAGGAAGAATGTGGAGGCATCACTGAATCACGGCTGAAAGAAGACCATAGCTGGGAGTTAAATGTCCAAGGATACACATTGTATCAAAAGGACAGGCAGGAAGGCAGAGGGGCAGCATTGCTCTGTTGGTAAAAAATGAAATCAAATCATTACAAAGAGGTGACATAGGGTCAGAAAGGGTTGAATCATTGTGGTAGAGCTAAGGAACTGTAAGGGTAAAAAGACCCTGATGGGAGTGTATACAGTCCCTCAAACAGTGGTAAGGATGCGGTCTACAAATTACAATGGGCGATAGAAAATACATGCTAAAATGGCAATATTACAATAGATTTTGGGGATTTCAATATGCAAGTAGATTGGGAAAATCAGGTTGGTTCTGGATTCCAAGAGGGGGAGTACCTACAAGATAGCTTTTTAGAGCAGCTTGTGGTTGAGCCCACTAGAGGATCGGCTATTCTGGATTGGGTGTTGTGCAATGAACCTAAATTGATTAGAGAGCTGAAAGTAAATTAACCCTTAGGGGAAAGTGATCATAATATGATCAAATTCACCCTGAAATTTGAGAAGCAGATGTATCAGACTTTAGAGTAAAGGGAATCACAGAGGCATGAGAGGAGTTTGCCAGAATTGACTGTAAAAGAACACTGGCAAGGATGACGGCAGAGCAGCATGGAGGGAATTTCTGGAAGCAATTCCGAAGAAACAGGATATATACACCCCAAAGAGGAAGAAGTATTCTAAAGGAAAGATGACACAGCCGTCACTAACAAGAGAAGTCAAAGCCAACATAAAAACCAATGAGAGAGCGTATAAAGCAAAATCATTGGGAAGTTAGAGGGTTGGGGAACTTTTTAAACCAGCAGAAAGCAATTAAGAGTCATTAAGAAGGTAAAGATGGAATCAAAAAAGCCAGCCAATAATATTAAAGAGGATACCAAAAGCTCCTTCAGGTACATAAACTGTGAAAGAGAGACAACAGTGGATATCGGATCACTGGATAATGATGCTGGAGAGGTAGTAATGGGGAACAAGGAAAAGGTAGTTTAACTGAATAAGTATTGCATCAGTCTTCACGGTGCAAGACACTAGTAGTATGGTGGAAGTTCCAGGTGTTAGAAGCCATGAAGTGTATGAAGTTACCATTACTAGAGAGAAAGTTCTTGTGAAACTGAAAGGTCTGAAGGTAGATAGGTCACCTGGACAAGATGGTGTACATACCAGTGTAATGAAAGAGGTGACTGAAGAGATTATGGAAGCATTAGTAATGATCTTTCAAAAATCACTAGATTCTGGAATGGTTCTGGAAGACTAGAAATTGCCAATGTTACTCCACTCTTCAAGAAGGGAGAGAGGCAGAAGGAAAGAAATTATAGGCCAGTTTGTCTGACATCAGTGATTTTGAAAATGTTGGAGTTGATTGTGAAGGATGTGGTTTTGGGGTACTTGGAGGCACATAATAGGGCGCAATCAGCATTGTTTTCTCAAGGGAAAATTTTGCCTGAAAAATCTGTTGGAATTCTTTGGAAAAAATAGCAAGCAGGATGGACAAAGGAGAATCAGTTGATGGTCTATACTTGGATTTTCAGAAGGCTTTTGACAGGGTGCCACACGTGAGGCTGCTTAATAAGATACGAGCCTATGGTATTACAGGAAAGAGCCTAGCATGGATAAAGCAGTGGCTGCTGATGACTAGAGGTGTTCCACAGGGGTCTGTGTTGGGACAAATTCTTTTTCATTATAGGTTAATGATTTGAATTGATGGCTTTGTTGCAAAGTTTGCAGGTGATATAAAGATAGGTGGAGGGACAGTAGTTTTGAGGAAGTAGAGAGGATACAGAAGGACTTAGACAGATTAGGAGAAAGGACAAAGAAATTTCAGATGGAATACAATGTCAGGAAGTGTATGGTCATGCACTTTGGGAGAAGAAATGAAAGGGTTGATTATTTTCTAAATAGAGAGAAAATATAGAAAACTGAGGTGCAAAGAGACTTGGGAGTATTTGTGCAGGATTTCATGAAGATTAATTTGCAGTTTGAGTCTTTGGTGAGAAAGGCAAATGCAATGGTAGCATTCATTTCAAGATGTCTAGAATATAAAAACAAGAATGCAATGTTGAGACTTTATGAAGCATTGGTGAGGCCTCACTTGGAGTACTGTGAGCAGGTTTGGGCACCTTTTCTTGGAAAGGATGTTCTGAAACTGGAGAGAGTTCAAGGGGGGGTTCATGAAAATGATTCCAGGATTAAATGGCTTGTCATATGAAGAGTATTTGATGTCTCTGGGCCTGTATTCACTGCAATTGAGAAGAATGAGGGGTGACCTCATTGAAACCTATTGAATGGTGAAAGACCTTGACAGAGGGTATGTGGAGAGGATGTTCCTCTCTCATGCCTCTGTAATTTCCTTTACTCCACCGTAATACTGATACATCTGACTATAGCTTCTCCTTCTCAAATTGCAGGGTGAATTCTATCATATTGTGATCTACTGTCCTTCAGGGTTCCTTTATCTTAAGCTCACTAATCAATTCCAGTTCATTGCACAAACACCCAGTCCAGGATAGCTGATCCCCTAATGGGCTCAACCATAAGCTGCTCTAAAAAAGCCATCTCATAGGCATTCTAGTACTTCTCCCTCTTGGGATCCAGCAGCAACCTGATTTTCCCACTCAATCTGCATGTTGAAATCCCCATGACTATTGTAACATTGCCCTTTTGACATACGTTTTCTATCTCCCGTTGTAATTTGTAGACCACACCTTTACTACTCCTCGGAGGTCTGTATATAACTCCCATCAGGATCTTTTTATCCTTACAGACCCTTAGCTCTACACCTTCCAGCTCTATGTCACCTCTTTCTAATAATTTAATTTCATTTTTACCAACAGAGGCACCCCACCCCCTCTGCCTACCTGCCTGTCCTTTTGATACAATGTGTATCCTTGGACATTGGTTCTGGAATATTAAGTGTGTAGTGGAGAAAGGTGAGGCAGAACAAGTGATAAGGAGGACACATGTACAGAGGGATGGTCTGACGGAACATGGAGTTAAATGTGCAGAAAGAATAAGTAAATTTAGGAAGGACAACAAAATTCAAGGGGCGTATAGCCTGATGGGAGTTCGGGGAGCTGGGTTAAGCACAATAGGCAGCGATTTAAACAGAGAGAGGAGAAATGGGCTAACAATTCTATATCTGAATGCACGAAGTGTCAGAAATAAGGCGGATAAGCTTGAAGCTCAGGTACGAATGGGTAACTGTGATGTTGTTGGGATAACGGAGACATGGCTGCAGGGAGATCAGACCTGGGAAATGAATGTACAAGGGTACACGTGCTATCGTAGGGACAGAAATGTGGGCAGAGAGGGTGGGGTGGCCCTGTTGGTGAGGAATGAGATTCAGTCCTTTGCAAGGGGGGACATAGGATCAGGAGAAGTAGAGTCTGTGTGGATAGAACTGAGGAACAGTAAGGGCAAAAAAACCCTAATGGGTGTTGTCTACAGGCCCCCAAACAGTAGCATGGATATTGGGTGCAAGTTGAATAGGGAGTTAACATTGGCATGTGGCAAAGGTAATGTCGCAGTAGTTATGGGGGATTTCAACATGCAGATGAACTGGGAGAATCAGGTTGGTGCTGGACCCCAGGATAGGGAGTTTGTAGAGTGCCTACGGGATGTATTCTTGCCAAGCCGACCAGGGACAAGGCTATTCTGGATTTAGTCTTGTGTAATGAACAGGATTTGATAAGCGATCTTGAAGTAAAGGAGCCATTAGGAGGTAGTGACCATAACATGATAAGTTTTTATCTGCAATTTGAGAAGGATAAGGGCAGATCGGAGGTGTCAGTGTTGCAGTTGAACAGGGGAAACTATGGAGCCATGAGGGAGGAGCTGGTCAAAGTTAACTGGACAGATATCCTAGCAGAAAAGACAGTGGAACAGCAATAGCAGGTATTCTTGGGAATAATGCACAAGGTGCAAAATCAGTTCATCCCCTGGAGAAGGAAGGATTCAAAGGGGGGAAAGGGGCCACAGTGGTTGACAAAGGAAGTCAGAGATTGCATAGCATTAAAAAAAGGAAATATGACAGAGCTAAGGTGAATGGGAGGACAGATGATTGGGAAATTTTTAAGGAACAACAGAACTTAACTAAAAAAGCAATCCGGGGAGAAAAAAATGAGGTATGAATGCAAGCTAGCCAGGAATATAAAGGAGGATAGCAAAAGCTTTTTTAGTTATGTGACGGGAAAGAAGATAGATAAGAACAATGTTGGGCCCTTGAAGAATGAATTGGGTGAAATTGTAATGGGAAACAGAGAAATGGCAGAAGAATTTAATAAGTACTTTAGATCTGACTTCACTAGGGAAGACACAAGCAATCTCCCAGATGTATGGATGGGCCAAGGACATAGGGTAACAGAGGAAATGAAACAGATTGACATTAGGAAGGAAACGGTGATGAGTAGACTGATGGGACTGAAGGCTGACAAATCCCCAGGTCCAGATGGTCTGCATCCTAGGGTACTAAAGGAGGTGGCCCTGGAAATTGCGGATGCATTGGTAATCATTTTCCAATGTTCCTTAGATTCAGGATCAGTTCCTGAGGATTGGAGAATGGCTAATGTTATCCCACTTTTTAAGAAAGGAGGGAGGGAGAAAACAGAGAACTATTGTCCTGTCAGCCTAACATCAGTAGTGGGGAAGATGCTAGAGTCCATTATTAAAGATGAAATAGTGGCATATCTAGATAGCAGTGATAGGATTGGGCAGAGCCAGCATGGATTTACCAAGGGCAAATCATGCTTGACTAATCTATTGGAGTTTTTTGAGGATGTAACCAGGAAGTTAGACAAGGGAGATCCAGTGAATGTAGTGTACCTCGATTTTCAGAAGGCATTTGATAAGGTCCCACATAGAAGATTGGTGGGTAAAATCAGAGCTCATGGCATTGGGGGGAAGATATTGACATGGATAGAAAACTGGTTGGCAGATAGAAAGCAAATGGTAACGGTGAATGGGTGTTTCTCGGAATGGCAGGTGGTGACTAGTGGGGTGCCACAGGGCTCAGTATTGGGACCACAGCTGTTTATGATTTAACATCAATGATTTAGATGAAGGCATTGAGAATAACATCAGCAAGTTTGCTGATGATACTAAGCTGGGTGGCAGTGTGACATGTGATGAGAATGTTAGGAGAATTCAGGGTGACTTGGATAGGCTGAGTGAGTGGGCAGATACTTGGCAGATGACGTTTAATGTGAATAAGTGTGAGGTTATCCACTTTGGGAGTAAGAACAGGAAGGCAGATTATTATCGGAACGGTGTAGAGTTAGGTAAGGGAGAAATACAAAGAGATCTAGGAGTCCTTGTTCATCAGTCACTGAAGGTGAATGAGCAAGTGCAGCAGGCAGTGAAGAAGGCTAATGGAATGTTGGCCTTTATTACAAAGGGAATTGAGTACAAGAGCAAGGAAATCCTTTTGCATTTGTACAGGGCCCTGGTGAGACCACACCTGGAGTATTGTGTACAGTTTTGGTCTCCAGGGTTAAGGAAGGACATCCTGGCTTTAGAGGAAGTGCAGCGTAGATTCACGAGGTTAATCCTTGGGATGTCCGGACTGTCTTACGCAGAGAGGTTAGAGAGACTGGGCTTGTACACGCTGGAATTAAGGAGATTGAGAGGGGATCTGATTGCAACATATAAGATTATTAATGGATTGGACAAGATAGAGGCAGGAAATATGTTCCAGATGCTGGGAGAGTCCAGTACCAGAGGGCATGGTTTGAGAATAAGGGGTAGGTCATTTAGGACAGAGTTAAGGAAAAACTTCTTCTCCCAGAGAGTTGTGGGGGTCTGGAATGCACTGCCTCGGAAGGCAGTGGAGGCCAATTCTCTGGATGCTTTCAAGAAGGAGCTAGATAGGTATCTTATGGATAGGGGAATCAAGGGATATGGGGACAAGGCAGGAACCGGGTATTGATAGTAGATGATCAGCCATGATCTCAGAATGGCGGTGCAGGCTCGAAGGGCCAAATGGTCTACTTCTGCACCTATTGTCTATTGTCTATTAAGCTCACAGCTATAATCTTCTTTCAGGCATGATTCATGATCTTTGGTAGCTTGATGTAGAGCGTAATCAAGGACGATTATAAAGATTTAGGGTGCCAGAGTGTCTCCTTGCAGCGCACCAGCTAGGAGCTCAAACACTGCTGTTTCTCCATCTGCTGATACAACTTTCGCCACAGTCTTGGTATAGCTGAACTCTATTGCTCTCAGTGGATGGTCTGGCACTCCTAAGCTTTCAGGGTCTCCAGCATTTTACCTCGGTGAATGGAGTCAAAAGCTTTGCGAAAATCGATGAAAGTAAGCATGGCTGGTGGGTTGTTCTTCTTGACTTCCTTGATGATTCGATGGACAGCAAGTATTTGCATTACTGTTGTGCGCTTCTGTCGAAAACCATCCTGATTGAATCTTAGCTTAGGATCAATGGCGGTGCGAATCCTATTCAAGATCACCCGATTGTATAGCTTTGCTAAGACGCAGGTCAAGATGATACCGCGGTAGTTATCTGCCTTTGTGACGGATCCAGACTTGGGGACAGGGATAATGTTTGAGAGTGACCACTGTTCTAGTTTGTCACATTTCATCAGTGCCGTAATATGTATGTCCAGCAAGATGTCATCCAGGTCTCAGTTCTTAAGGACATCTGGTGGTGTCCCATCTGGTCCAGCACTCCTGCCCTGTTTGAGTGTATATTTGGCCTTCTTCAGTTCCTCAATGGTGAATGGGCCATCATCGATGTTGACTTGTGTTAGTATCGTGGGTATGTTCTCTTCTTCTTCCGTGTTCGTCGGAGGGCTTCCCAGTGGGTTCTTGAAGTGGGTAAACCATGCCTGGACACAGTCCTCTGCTGTTTTACCACTTATTTGACCTGATGGGGACTTCTTCCATCTGCTGATCTCGTTGACTAGGCGCCATGCTTCTCCATGCTGCTTGTCTTCATTAGCAGCCTCTACCCCTCTAATCCACTCAGCTAGTTCCTCTTGCTTCAGTCAGTCGTAGGTGGCAAAGAGATTCTTCTTTGCTGTCTTGAATTTGTCTCTTAGCACTTCAGTATCGCTCCTTCTAAGTCTGGCAAGACAAGCATTGACCACACTTCTTGCTGTGACGACATCAGGATGAGATCTGGCTCTTTTTGATTCACTTCACAGTAGGCAGACTCTTTGTTGCATCAGTGTGTGCGTCACTGAGCCATTGATAGTGGTCGGCGGCAGTCTCTTCCTCCTCCTTCTCTAGTGGGCCAAAGTGATTTCTCACTTCCACAGTGTACTGAGCTCAGACCAGTTAGGCTCACAGATCTCAATTTTGCAGATGACGTAGTCCTGCTCTCTGACCAGATTGAGGAAGCACAGCAGCTACTGACAAAAGTGGAAATTGAGTACTACAAAGTTGGACTTCACCTAAACGCTAAAAAGACAGAGTACATGGCATTTAACTGCGATGAAGGTACTCTCAAGACCGTAAAGAATGATACCATTAAGAAAGTCTTAGACTTCAAGTATCTTGGGTCAAGAATGATGAGTTTGGAGAAGGACATAAAGATACGGAAAGCTCTGGTGTGGAGGGCTATGAACGACATGAAGGAAATATGGAGGTCGAACTTGACCAGAGGGCTCAAAAAGAGGATCTTCATTGCAGTCATAGAGTCCATTCTCACGTACGGATGCGAGACGTGGACACTCACCAAGACTATGAGAAAGTCACTAGATGGTTGCTATACACGAATGCTGCAGATGGCTCTTGATGTGAGTTGGATGAATGTCGAGCTCTATGACGACCTACCAATGCTCACTACTAAAATTGAGGCGAGAAGATTGCAACTAGCGGGGCACTGTCAATGCCATCCTGAGCTACCTGCCAGCCTAGTCATCACATGGGAGCCCAAGCATAGGAGGATGAACCCTGGGTGCCCTCCCAAGCCTATGGTCAACATGCTTCTGAACACCCTGATGAGGGAGAGGGAGGAGTGGAGAGTCCGTCATCGTGCCCGATGCTGGCCGCTTAGGCCTGAGTCGACGTAGTAGCCATGATTCAGTGATGCCCACAACATCAAACATGCCAATCTGTAACTGCGCTACAAGTTTGTTTACTTTATTCTGTATACTGCATGCATTCAAATATAACACCCTCAGTCCTGCATTCATCACCCTTTTTGATTCTGTCCCCCTTTTACATTGCAACTCATTCCATTGACTGCAATTTTACCCTATCAGCATCTCCTTGCTAGCCATCTCAATACACATTTCGTTTGTTTGTAAAACAATTACCCTGTCCTCAGCCCTATCACTCTGGTTCCCAACCCCTTGCTAAGTTATTTTAAACCTTCCCAAACAGCTGTAGCAAACCTGCCCACAGGGAAATTGTTTCCCCTCAGGTTCAGATACAAACCATCCACTTCGTACAGGTCATACCTTTCCCAGAAGAGATCCCAATGATCCATAAATCTGAACCCCTGCCCCCGGATCAGTTCCTCGGTCATGTATTCATCTACCAAATTATCCTATTCTTATTCTCAATGGCATGTGACACAGGCAGTAATCCAGAAATTTCTACCCTGCAGGTCCTACTTTTCAACTTTCTACCTTGCTCCCTATAATCTCTCTTCAGGACCTTCTCACCTTTCCTACCTGAGTCATTGGTGCCAATTTGTACCAAGACTTCTGGCTGCTCACCTTTCCTTTTTAGAATGTCATGGATCCAATCTGAGACGTCCCTGACCCTGGCACCTGGGAGGCAACATACCATCTGGATGTCTCTATCACATCCACAGAATGTCATCTCCCTCCTCTAACGATGCAGGTCCAAGTGCAGGTCAATGGAACTAAGCACATTAATAGTTCATGATGAACTAGATGGGCTGAATAGCTTGTTTCTGTGTTGTATTCTATGACCCGGCAAAAATTTTAAGTCATAATGGCATTCATTTTTTTCTCCTTCCTGCAGGGGGTGATCCTAACGGACATTTCAACATGGACCGGACCAGTGGTATCCTGTCCACAAGCACCAGCCTGGACAGGGAGTCTGTCTCACACTATACTCTGATCATTGTGGCATGGGATCAGGGGCACCCCCAGCGCAGCTGCTCGGCCTCAGTCTTTGTACACGTGTTAGACATCAACGACAACACTCCCACCTTCCAGGAGTCCAGCTACATGGCAGAGGTTGAAGAGGACAGTGCAGTTGGCACAATAGTTTTGCAGGTATCTGCAGTTGACGCTGATGCAGGTCCCAATGGAGAGGTGTTGTATTACCTGAGTGGTGAGTCACTGGGCATGTTCAGCATTGACAAGACAGGGAAGGTGAGTACAACCATGACACTGGATCGGGAGAAGCACACCTCATATTCATTCCTGGTGCGAGCCGTGGACTCTGCACCTTCGGATCCCAGGAGTTCCACCACCCGGGTAGAAGTTATTGTGAAGGACGTTAATGACAATTCTCCGCACTTCCTCACTGACCCACTCATCGTAAACATCTCCAGACACACTCCAGTCAATGAGCTGGTAGCCACCATGAAGGCAGAGGACAAAGATTTTGGTGCAAACGCCTCCATATTCTACAGGTTCTCCACCATGGTCCATGGATTCAGCATTAACTCCTTTACTGGCGAGATTCGCCTGCTGCATGCAGTGAGCTCGATGAGTCTGAGAGAGCGCACACTCTTTGTGGTGGCCACAGACCAAGGGTCACCCGCCCGTTCATCCACCGGAGTGGTAATGGTGTACCTGAGGGAGGAACGTTACCACGGCATCCGCTTCCGGCGCAGTGTCAGTGATGTGGCACTGGCTGAGAATTCCGCACCAGGTAACAGAGCAAAGTGTCATCATCGCACCTGTCCGCACTCACACTCACATACCCACGCATGTTCACCACACACACACACACATGCTTATACACACTGACATCACTCACAATCACACACTCATACTCTTCACAGTCACACATATTCTCACCATACACATTCACACACACCCACATGCTCACACACACACACCTCATACACTCAAAGTGCATATACACACACCTCACACACTCAGATACATCACACACATTCACACCTCACACACTCACATCTCTGTTTTTCATTTTAACCCTTGCTATTCATGTCCTTACTGAAATGGCTTTTAATGTTGTTAATGTACCTGCCTTCACCACTTCCTCTGGCAGCTCATACCATATACTGACCTCCCTCTGGGTAAAGTTGCCCCTCAGGTTCCTCTTAAATCTTTCTCCTCTCATCTTAAGCCTGTGCCCTCTAGTTTTTAGTTCCACTTCCCTGGGAAAAAGACAGTGCACATTCACCCTTTCCATGCCTCATGACTTTATGCACCTTTATAAGGTCATCTATCAATCTTCTACATAGGAATAAGGTTCTACACTGCCTGGTCTCTGCCTATCACTCAAGTCCCAATATCATCTTCCCAAATTTCTCTGCACTCTTTACAGGTTAATAAAGACAACCAAATATGTATACAGCATAGAGATGGAGCATAACATGGGAAAATGTGACCTTCACTTCAGGAGGACAAATGACAAGACAAATTATTATTTGTGAAGTCTCCTTTTTATCTCTCTCCCCTCCCTCCCTCCTCCCCCTCACTCTCCTCTTTTTTTCTCTCTCTCTCTTTCTCTTTTTGTGGCAACATTAAACCCTGGCAATTATTATTGCCTTTACACTCCCATGGGACAGGGACAGAGATGTTGGCAGCTTCTCTTCAAACTGGACGTGTCTGGCCTTGGACACTGAGCGCTCTGTGTAAATGCAGTCTTTCTCTTTCCGCAGGCACGTCAGTGGTCAGGGTTCAAGCCCAGCATCAGAATGGCTCCAATCGAGGAATCCTCTATAGCATCTTCAGTGGGAATGAGAGGGGCGCCTTCACTATTCGCTCTCATACTGGTAGGTGGAGGGAAGGGGAGGATGGGATAGGACAAGGGGACAAGATGCAGATTGAGATGGGATGTGTAGGAGGGTAGGAGTATAGAGGGACGGCCTCCACAGCTGTCTGTGCCAATGAATTTCACAATCTAGCCACCTTTTGGCTAAAGAAATTTCTCCTTATCTCTGTTCTAAATGAACATCCCTCTATTTTGAGGCTGTGCCCTTCAGTACTAGACTCACCCAATGTAGGAAATATCCTCTCCACATCCACTCAACCCAGACCTTTCAATATCAATAGGTGTAGGGAGTGTTAGGTGGGGCTGACAAGTCGAAACAGATCTAGGAGAAGGGGAGAGGCTGGGAGCAATTTAAAATGAGGCTAACATTAGGTGTGAGCAAGAGAGGTCTTATTGTAATTTGTAGTAAGTTTTCTGTATTGTATAACACCATAAGATCATAAGACATAGGAGCAGAATTAGGCCATTTGGCCCATCATATCTGCTCCACCATTATGACTGATCCAATTTTCCTCTCAGCCCCGATCTCCGCCTTCGCCCCGCATCCCAACATGCACTGACCAATTGAGAAACTGTCAACCACTGCCTTAAATATACTTAAAGACTTGGCCTACACAGCTGACTGAGGCAAAGGATTCCAGAGATTCACCACTCTCTGGCTAAAAACAAATCTTCCTCATCTTTGTTCTAAAAGAACACCCTCTATTCTGAGGCTATGTCCTCTGGTCTTAGACTCTCCTACCATTGGAAACGTTCACTCCACATCCACTCTATCAAAGCCTTTCAACATTTAATAAGTTTCAATGGGGTCACCCTCGTTCTTTTGAATTCTAGTGAACACAGGACCAGAACCACCAGACACTCCTCATATGACAAGCCATTCAATCCTGGAATCATTTCTGTGAACCTCCTTTGAACGTTCTCCAGTTTCAGCACATCCTTTCTAAGATAAGGGGCCCAAACCTGCTCACAAAACTCCATGAGGCCTCACCAGTGCTTTATAAAGTCTAAGCATTGCTTTTATATTCTACTCCTCTTGAAATGAATGCTAACATTGTATTTGCCTTCCTCACCACTGACTTAACCTGCAAATTAACATTCAGGGAATCCTGCACAAGAACTCCCAAGTCCCTTCACATGTCAGTTTTGTTGTATTTTTTCTCCCTACCCCTCCATTTCTTCTACCAAAGTTCATAACCATACATTTCAGATTCAGATTCAGTTTACTGTCATTTAGAAACCACAAATGCAATGCAGTTAAAAAATGAGAAAATGTTCTCTGGAATGATATCACAAAAAAGCACACGACAAAACAGACCACATAACGTTTGGTAATCCCCAATCCAGAGTCCGGAGAGGCTGCTGCCTAACACTGTATGCCATCTGCCATTTATTTTCCCATTCTCCTAATCTTTCTAAGTCCTTCTGTAGCTTCTCTACTTCCCCAAAACTACATGCCCCTCCACCTATCTTCTTATCATCTGCAAACTTGGCAACAAAGCCATCAATTCCATCATCCAAATCAGTGCCATACAATGTAAAAAGAATTGATCACAACACAGACCCCTGTGGATCACCATTAGTCACCAGCAGCCAGCCAGAAAAGCCTCCCTATATTCCCACCCTTTGCCTCCTGCCAATCAGCCATGGTGCTTAATCTGTGCTGGGATCTTCCCTGTAATACCATGGGCTCATAACTTGTTAAGCAACCTCATGTGTGGCTCCTTGTCAAAAGCCTCTGAAAATCCAAATACACAACAACCAATTCTCCTTTGTCTGTCCTGCTTGTTACTTCTTCAAAGTATTCCAAGTGATTTGTCAGGCAAGATTTTTTCTTGGCTACGGCCTATTTTATCATGTGCCTCCACGTATCTTGAGACCTCATCCTTAAAAATGGACGCCACCATTTTTCCAACCTCTAAGGTCAGACTAACTGGCCTATAATTTCCTTTCCATTGTCTCCCTTCTTGAAGATTGGAGTGACATTTGCAATTTTCCAGTCTTCCAGAACCATTCCAGAATCAGGTGATTCTTAAAAGATCATTACTAATGCCTCCATGATCTCTTCAGCTATGTCTTTCAGAACTCTGGCGCGTACACCATCTGGTCCGGGTAGTCAAGGTATCTACCTTCAGACCTTTCAGTTTCCCAAGAATCTTCTCTCTAGTTATGATATTGTACTGTTGTGACAAAAAAAAATCAAATTTCATGACATCAGGGACATTTAAGAGACTCTTAAATAAGCATATGGATGATAGAAAAATGGAGGACTATGTTGGAGGGAAGGGTTACATTGGTCTTATTATAGGTTATAAGGTCAACACGCATTGTGGGCCGAAGGGCATATACGGTGCTATACTATTCTACGTTCTGTATATCTGTGTAAATCTAATTCTCATTTGGAAGGGACAAGTTTAGCCTTCAGCAGAAGGTTTGAGCTCTGACCTAAGGTCACTCATCTACAGAATCAACAGTTGACGCTGCTGTGTGAAGTGTGCAGCCAAGTCCTCTGTGGGAAGCATGAATCCCCCTTGGTTCTGACAGTTGTTTTTATATTTGCCTCAGTTCTTGAGCCATTAAAAGCTGAACATGGACTGAGCCAAACATTTGTGGGATTCCAAGCTACACTGCTACACTCTGCTTGCAATGTGTGTGTTATAAGTGTTTGCGTGTCAAAGTGCTGGGGTACATGGTTTGAAGGTCAATTCTAATCAGTCCCATACCTCCCCTGGCAGGTTCCTCTCACACCTCTTATAAAGTGGAGGCTGCTCCACACATTCCGTGACAGCCTTTCCCTGGCAAAAGGCTGACAGCAGTGACTCACAGCTCCCGGGACCCTGAATGGAGCATAGCCTGGCCTCTGAGGTTTGGCTGCAGTGTGTGGCTCACATTAGGCTCCGGGGTTGGCAATAGTAAACAGCACGTCATGATCTGCTGTGTCTCCACGAACACCACATTCTGCTGTAAACAGCATGCAGAGAGTTTATCATAACTAACCTAATGCTGAAACTATAACAAGAGCAAAATAGCGAGGCAGTGTATATAAATCTGATGGAAGAGTGGAAGAAGCTGTTCCTAAAACATTGTGTTTCTTCAAGCTCCTGTACCTCCTTCCTGATGTTAGAAATGGGAAGAGGCATATTATTGATGGTCTGCATCCTTAGACCTTAAGACCATTAGACATAGGGGCAGAATCTGGTCCTAGACTCCCCACTCATTCTTCTAAACTCCAGCAGGCACAGGCCCAGACTCACCAAACACTCGTCACATGTTAACCCTTTCATTCCTGGAATCATTCTCATGAACCTTCTCCAGACCTTCTCCAATGCTAGTGTATCTTTTCTTATAAAGGGGCCCAAAACTCTTCACAATACTCTGTGCAGTCTGACCAATGCCTTGCATCATATCCTTGTATTTATACCCTAGTCCTCTCGAAATGAATGCTAACATTACATTTGCCTTCCTCCACCACTGACTTAATCTGCAAATTAACCTTTAGGGAACCTGCACAAGAACCCCCAAATCCCTTTGCAGCTCTGATTTCTGAATTTTCTTCCTGTTTAGAAAATCCTTAATGATGGATGCTGCCTGGATTAGTTAGGCATTTTAGTTTAGTTATTTCAGCAAAGCATCATGGTCAAGAGGGCCTGTTTCTCTGCTGTACTCTTCTGTGTTCTGACTACTTCCCAAGTGGAATATCCAATGCTGTTCCTCTGGTTCACACCTGCCCTTCCCGGAAGTGGAGGGGGCAGAAATGTGGGAATGCGAGGGGAGCTGAAACAGTCATAAAGTCACAGAGTATGAAAATAGGGCATTCAGCCCAACTGATCCATGCTGACTGTGTTGCAAGTGAATTCATCCCATCTGCCTATATTTGGTCTACAGTCCTCAAAAACAGTCCTATTCATGTACCTATCTAGATGACCCTTACAGCAAAGGTGTGCAGTGTTGTTTACCCCAGCTAAATCTGAAACCAGGGGTCATAGGTTCAGAGTTAAGAAACTGATCATGAATTAGGTACATTATTCCATGCAGAGGCTACTGAACCTTCAGAACACTTCAAACGTGAAAATCTGCAGAAGCTGGAAATCCGAGCAATACACACAAAATGCTAGAGGCAGCATCTATGGAAAAGAGTACAGTCAACGTTTTGGGTCGGACTGCTTCTGCGCTCTGATTGGACCTGGCATTTAAACCAGATTTTTCAATGAAGGACTCGAGTGAGTTGAGGAGATGGTGTTGAGGTAGACATGATCCTGATGAATAGGAGATTAGTCTCATGGGGCTGTATAGCCTATTCCTCTCTATTTCTAATCTTCTACTGTTTTATCTCAGGTGATATCTCCATTAAGAGCTCAGCTGGGCTGGACTTTGAGGAAGCACCCCGCCTGCGCCTAGTTATTAAGGCCGAATCATCAACATCAGCTGTTTTCACCTCGGTCACACTTGTTCTGCAGGATGTGAATGATAACCTGCCCCATTTCCTACAGCAGAATTATGTGGCCTTTCTCTGGGAGGCTCAGGGTTACAGCACACCAATTATGCAGGTAGGTAGTCTCTCAGTCCCTTTCTCTTGGGTGGGAGACCTATACACTGACTGGTGTCTCCCAGTCCCTCCCTCTCAGGGGATATCTGTACACTGTCTGGTGTCTCTTAGTTCCTCTCTTTCAGATGAATAACTGTACTCTTCAGTCAGTCACTCTCAGTGGGAAATCATTACACTGACCAGTCTCTCTCAGTCCCACTCTCTCGGGGGAGATCTGTACACTCACTGGAGTCTCTCAGTCCCTCTCTGTCAGAAGGAGATCTGTACACTGACCATTGTCTCTTAGTCCTTCTCTCTCAGAGGGAGACTGGTGTCTCTCGGGAAAATCTGTACACTGATCAGTGTTTCTTGGTCCCTCTCTTTGGGGGGGTGTGGTGGGCAGGAGTGGGGAGGGGAGATCTGTATTCTGACTGGTGTCTCTCGGTCCCTCTCCTTGGGGAGGGCAGGGGGAGATCTGTACTCTGACTGGTGTCTCTCGGTCCCTCTCTCTGTAGCATAGAGTCACAGAGTCATAGAAAAAATAGAGCAGGAAAACAGGCCTTTCAGCCCATCGACCTGCACCGGGACCACAGCACTCCACACCCCCATCATCCATGTACCTATCCAAACTTCACTTATAAGTTGAAATGGTGCTTGCAAGCACCAGTTGTGCTGGCAACTTGTTCCACAACCTCACAACCCTCTGACTGAAGGAGCTTCCCCTCATGTTCCTCTTATACTTTTCACCTTTCACCCTTAACCCTCCGAATCTCAGTGGAAAAAGCCTGCTTGCATTTTCCCTAACGATACTCCTCATAATTTTGTAAACCTCTATCAAATCTTTTCTCAGTCTTTTATGTTCTAAGGAATACAGTCCTAACCTATTCAATCTTTCCTTATAACTCAGGTCCTCAAGACCCAGAAACATCCTTGTCAATTTTCTCTGTTCTCTTTCAACATTAGGTGATCAAAAGTGCACACAATGCTCCAAATGAGGCCTCACCAACACTGTACACAACTTCAACATAACATCCTATGTCCTGAATGCAATACTTTGATTTTTGAAGGCCAATATGCCAGAAGCTTTTTTTATGACCCTATCTACCAGTAATGCTGATTTCAACAAATTATGGGCTTCTATTCCCAGATCCCTCTAATCTACCACACTTCTCAGTGCCCTACCTCCCTAACATTCACTGTGTAAAGCCTACCCTGATGGGTCCTACCGAAATGCAACACCACACAGTTGTCTCCATTATATTCCAGCTGGCATTTTTCAGCCAATTTTTCCAGCTGGTCTAAATCCCTCTGCAAGCCATGATAGCCTTCCTCTCTGTTCACTACACCTCTGATCTTGATGTCATCTGCAAATTTGCTGATCCAGTTAACACATTATCATCCAGATTGTTGATATAGATGACAGACAACAATGGTCCCGGCACCGATTCCTGCTGCACTCCACTAGTCACAGGCCTCCAGTCAGAGAAGCAAGCATCTACTGTCACTCTCTGGCTTCTCCCACAAAGCCAATGTCTAATCCAATTTACTACCTCATTTACTACCTGACTAGCTGCACCACTGCCTGTTAGGGGAACTGTACCTCCCTCAATCACAGGACTCTGCAGAGAGTGGTACGGACAGCCCAGTGCATCTGTAGTTGTGAATTCCCCATAATTCAGGACAGTTACAAGAACAGATGTGTAAAAAGGGCCTGAAGGATCATTGGGGACCTGAGTCACCCCGACCACAAACTGTTTCAGCTAATACCATCTGGTAAATGGTACTGCAGCATAAAAGCCAGGACAAACAGGCTCCAGGACAGCTTCTTCCACCAGGCCATCAGACTGATGAACTCACGCTGATTTGAGTGTACTCTATTTTACATTGACTGTTCTATTTATTATAAATTATTATAAATTACTATGATTGCACATTGCACATTTAGATGGAGATGTAAAGATTTTTGCTCCTCGTGTATGTGAAAGATGTAAGAAATACAGTCAATTCAATTGAATCTTGAATGCCAAGTGACTGAACCTTCTTGACAAACCTCCCATGAGGGAATTTGTCAAAGACCTTGTGATCAAAAGCCCAACTAAACTAATCCCATCTGTCTACACAATGTCCATATCCCTCCATTTACATCACATTCATGTACCTATCCCTTTCTTTCATAGAAATATGTCCACCACCAACCCCGGTGGCACATTCCAGGCACCCACCACTCTCTGTGTAAAAACCTTGCCATCACATTTCTCTGAAATTGCCCTCTCTCACCTTAAATGCATGGCCTCTGGTATTAGATATTTCAACCTGGAAATAAGATACTGTCTGTCTGCTCAATCTATGCTTCTCATAATCTTATAAACCTCCATCAGATCTCCTCTTAACCTCTGGCGCTGCAGAGAAAACAACCCAAGTTTGTCCAATCTGGGCAGCACCCTGGTAAACCTTTTCTGCATCCTTTCAACATCCTTCCTCTCATGGGGTGGCCAGAATTGAATGTAAACTCCAAATATGGCTTAACTGATTTACAAAAACACCATAAGACTATAAGACATAGAAGTAGAATTAGGCCATTTGATCCATTAAGTCTGCTCTGCCATTCCATCAATGCTGATTTATTATTCCTCAACCCCATTTGTTTGCCTTCTCCCTGTAACCTTCGACACTGTTACTGATAAAGAATTTATCAAGCTCCATCTTAAATATACCTAATGACTTGGCTTTCACAGCCTCTCGTGGCAACAAATTCCACAGATTAAACCACTCTCTGCCTAAAGAAAATCCTCCTCATCTCTGTTCTAAATGGACACCCCTTTAACCTGAGGCTGTGCCCTCTGGTCCTAGACTCCCCCACCGTAGGAAATATCTTCCCTGTGGAAAAGGTGTACCTGGAAAGCGGGAGACCTTCAAAAATAAAAATTTGAGATAACAAAGCTTGTACATGCCTATCAGAATAAAATGTAAAGATAACAAGTTTATGGAACCTTGTTTTTCCAAGAGATATTGAGGCCCTGGTTAAGAGAAAAAGGAAGGTGCATAAGAGGCATAGGCAAGTAAGAACAAATGAGATGTTTATGGAGTACAAGAAATGCAAGAGAACACTTAACTAAGAGATCAGGAGGGCGAAAAGAAGGTATGAAGTTGCCCTAGCAGACAAGGTGAAGGAGAGTCCCAAGGGAGGCTACAGATTTGTTAAGAGCAAAAGAATTGCAAGGGACAAACTAGGTCCTCTGGAAGATCAGACTGGTGTTCCATGTGTGGAGCCAAAAGAGAAAAGATGGAGGGTGGGGTGGTTTTCATCTGTAATTACTTGGGAGACAAATGCAGAGTCTATAGAAGTGATACAAAGCAGCATCCTGGACCCCGTACATATTACAGAGGAAGAGGTATTTGCAACCCTGAGGCAAATCAGGGTGAATAAATCCCCAGAGCCTGACAAGGTGTTCCCTCAGACCCTATGAGAGGCAAGTGCAGAAATTGTCAGGGCCCTTTCAGAGATATTTAAAACATCGTTAGCGACAGGAGAGGTACCAAAGGATTGGAGGATGGCCAGTATTGTTCAACTGTTTGAAAAAGGCTCTAAACAGAAACCAAGAAATTATAGGCCAGCAAATCTGACATCAGTTGTGGGAAAGTTATTGGAAGGTATTCTAAGGGAATGGATGTATTAGTATTTAGACCACAAGACCATAAGAATAGAAGATTAAGGAGCAGAATTAGGCCATTTGGCCCATCGAGTCTGCTCCACCATTTCATCATGGCTGATCCAACTTTCCTCCCAATCTCCTACCTTCTCCCTGTATCCCTTCATGCCCTGCCCAGTCAAGAATCTATCAACCTCTGCCTTGCAAATACATAAAGATTTGGCCTCCAAAGCTTCCCGTGGCAAAGAATTCCACAGATTCACCATTCTCTTACCTCATTCTAAAATGATGCCCCTCTATTCTGTGGCTGTGTCCTCTAGTCTTAGACTCTCTCACCATAGAAAACATCATCTCCACATAAACTCTCTCAAGGCCTTTCACCATTTCATAGGTTTCAATGAGGTCACCCCTCATTCTTCTCAGTTCCAGTGAATACAGGCCCAGAGACATCAAAAGCTCTTCATATGACAAGCCGTTCAATCCTGGAAAAAATTTTGCGAACCTCCTTTGAACTATCTACAGTTTCAGCACATCCTTTCTATGAAAAGTGGCTCAAACTGCTCATAATACTCCAGTGGTTTATAAAACTCAACATTGCATCCTTGCTTTTATATTCTAGTCCTCTTGAAATGAATGCTAACATTGCATTTGCCTTCCTCACCACATATTCAAACTGCAAATTAACGTTTAGGTAATCCTGAACAAACAGCATAAAGTCCCTTTGTACCTCAGTTTTTTGCATTTTCTCTCCATTTAAAAAATAGACAACCCTATCATTTCTTCTACCAAAGTGCATGACTGAAACACACTTACCGACACTGTATTCCATCAGCCATTTTTTGCCCATTCTCCCAATGTCTTTCTGTACTTCCTCAAAACTATCTGCCTCTCCACCTATCTTCATATCATATCTTCAAAGCCTTGCAACAAAACCATCAATTTCATCATCCAAAATAATTGAAATATAACATAAAATCGGTTCCAACACGAAACTCTGAGAAACATCACTACTCACCAGTAGCCAATCAGAAAAGGCTCCCATTATTCTTACTCTTTGCCTCCTGCAGGTCAGCCACCGTTTTATCCATGCTTGAATCATTCCTGTAATATGTTCCTCATACGGTAACCCTTTCATTCCTGAAATCATTCTCGTGAATCTTCTCTGAGCCCTTTCCAATGTCAATATATCCTTTCTAAAATAAGGAGCCTAAAACTGCACACAATACTCCCAAGTGTGGTCTCATGAGTACCTTATAGAGACTCAACATTGTATCCTTCCTCTTATATTCTATACCTCTAGAAATGAATGCCAACATTGCATTTGCCTTCTTCACAACTGACTCAACCTGGAGGTTAACCTTTAGGGTATCCTGCACAAGGACTCCCAAGTCCCTTTGCATCTCTGCATTGTGAATTCTCTCCCCATCTAAATAATATTTTACTCATTTATTTCTTCCACCAAAGTGAATGACCATACACTTTCCAACATTGTATTTCATTTGCCACTTCTTTGCCCATTCTCCTAACCTATCTAAGTCTCTGTGCAGGCTCTCTGTTTCCTCAACACTATCTGCTCCTCCACCTATCTTTGTATCATCAGCAAATTCAGTAAATCTTGCTACGCTGCCCCAAGTGTGGCACCTTATCAAAGGCCTTCTGAAAATACAACTCTACTACATCTCCTTTGTCTACCCTGCTTGTAATTTCCTGTTTTGTGTTGGTGCATGGCCAAGTGGCTAAGGCGTTGGTCTAGTGATCTGAAGGTTGCTAGTTCGAGCCTCAGCTGAGGAGCGTGTTGTGTCCTTGAGCAAGGCACTTAACCACACATTGCTCTGCGATGACACCAGTGCCAAGCTGTATCGGCCTAATGCCCTTCCCTTGGACAATATTGGTGGCATGGAGAGTAAAGACTTGCAGCTTGGGCAACTGCCGGTCTTCCATACAACTTTGCCCAGGCCTCAGTCAACATTGAAATCGATGGACAGCCGAAGAAAAAGAAAAGAATTTCCTCAAAAAATTGCAGTAGATTAGTCGAGCAGGATTTTCCTTTCAGGAAACCATGCTAGCTTTGGCCTATCTTGTCATGTGCCTCCAGGAAGTCTGTAATCTCATTCGTAACAATCGACTCCAACAATTTCCCAACTACTGATGTCAGACTAATAGGTCTATAGTTTCCTTTCTGCTGCCTCCCACCCATTTCAAATAATGGAGTAACATCCGCAATTTTCCAGTCATCCGGTATAACCATACAACCATATAACAATTACAGCACGGAAACAGGCCATCTCGGCCCTTCTAGTCTGTGCCGAATGCTTACTCTCACCTAGTCCCACCTACCTGCATTCAGCTCATAATCCTTGATTCCTTTCCTGTCCATATACCTATCCAATCTTTTTTTAAATGACGAAATCGAACCTGCCTCTACCACTTCTACTGGAAGCTCATTCCACACAGCTACCACTCTCTGAGTAAAGAAGTTCCCCCTCATGTTACCCCTAAACTTTTGCCCCTTAACTCTCAACTCAGAATACAATGCAATACAATACAATGCCGGTACAATGCCAAAATCTATCGATTGTTGAAAGATAATTGTTAATACCTCCGCAATCTCTCCAGCTACTTCCTTCAGAACCTGAGGGTGCATTCCATCAGGTTCAGGAGATTTATCCACCTCAGACCATTAAGCTTCCTGAGCACCTTCTCAGTTGTAATTCTCACTGCACATACTTCACTTCCCTGACACTCTTGAATGTCCGGTATACTGCAGACATCTTCCACTGTGAAGACTGATGCAAAATACGCATTCAGTTCCTCTGCCATCTCTGTGCCTCTCATTCCAATATCTCCAGTGTCATTTTCTGTTGGTCCTATATCTACCCTTATATACCTTTTACCCTTTATATGCTTAAAAAAGCTTCTAGTATCTTCTTTGATATTAGTCACCAGCTTCCTTTCATAATTCATCTTTTCCTTCCTAATGATCTTCTTAGTTTCCTTCTGCAAATTTTTATAAGCTTCCCAATCCTCTATCTTTTCACTAGCCTTGGCTTCCTTGTATACCCTCTCTTTCGCTTTTACTTTGGCTCTGACTTCATTTTTCAGCCACGGTAGTGTCCTTCTTCCATTTGAAAATTTCTTATTTGGAATACATCTGTCTTGCACTTCCCTCATTTTTTGCAGAAACTCTAGCCATTGTTGCTCTGCTGTCCTTCCTGCTAGTGTCCCTTTCCAATCAACTTTGGCTGTTCCCCTCTCACGCCAATGTAATTTCCTTTATTCCACTGAAATACCGACAGTTTGGAATTTAGTTACTCCTTCTCAAATTTCAAAGTGAACTCGATCATATTGTGATCACTGTTCCCTAAAGGTTCCTTAACCTTAAGCTCTCTTATCATCTCTGGATCATTGAACAACAGCCAATCCCCAAGTGGGCTCAACAACAATCTGTTCTAAAAGCCATCCTTTAGACATTCTACAAATCCTCTCTCCTGAGGTCCAATACTGTCTTGGTTTTCCTAATCCACTTTCATGTTAAAATCATGACATTGCCCTCTGACATGCCTTTTCTATCTCCTGCTGTAATTTGTAATCCACATCCCGACTGCTGTTTGGAGGCCTGTATACAACTGCCGTTAGGGTCCTTTTACCCTTGCGATTTCTTAAGTCAACCCATAGAGACTCTACACCTTCTGATCCTATGTCATCCTTTGCTAATGATTTAAAATTATTTATTTTACACAGGGCCACACAACGCCCTCTGCCTACATAGAACATAGAATAGTACAGCACATTACAGGCCCTTTGGCCCACAATGTTGTGCTGACCCTCAAACCCTGCCTCCCATATAACCCCCCAACCTTAAATTCCTCCATATACCTGTCTAGTAGTCTCTTAAACTTCACTAGTGTAGCTGCCTCCACCACAGACTCAGGCAGTGCATTCCATGCATCAACCACTCTCTGAGTGAAAAACCTTCCTCTAATATCCCCCTTGAACTTCCCTCCCCTAACCTTAAAGCCATGTTCTCTTGTACTGAGCAGTGGTGCCCTGGGGAAGAGGCGCTGGCTGTCCACTCTGTCTATTCCTCTTAATATCTTGTACACCTCTATCATGTCTCCTCTCATCCTCCTTCTCTCCAAAGAGTAAAGTCCTAACTCCCTTAATCTCTGATCATAATGCATACTCTCTAAACCAGGCAGCATCCTGGTAAATCTCCTCTGTACCCTTTCCAATGCTTCCATATCCTTCCTATAGTGAGGCAACCAGAACTGGACACAGTACTCCAAGTGTGGCCTAACTAGAGTTTTGTAGAGCTGTATCATTACATCGCATCTCTTAAACTCTATCCCTCGACTTATGAAAGCTAACACCCCATACGCTTTCTTAACTACCCTATCTACCTGTGAGGTAACTTTCAGGGATCTGTGGACATGTACCCCCCAGATCCCTCTGCTCCTCCACACTACCAAGTATCCTGCCATTTATTTTGTACTCTGCCTTGGAGTTTGTCCTTCCAAAGTGTACCACCTCACACTTCTCTGGGTTGAATTCCATCTGCCACTTGTCAGCCCACTTCTGCATCCTATCAATGTCTCTCTGCAATCTTCGACAATTCTCTACACTATCTACAACACCACCAACCTTTGTGTCGTCTGCAAACTTGCTAACCCACCCTTCTACCCCCACATCCAGGTCGTTAATGAAAATCACAAAAAGTAGAGGTCCCAGAACAGATCCTTGTAGGACACCACTAGTCACAACCATCCAGTCTGATTGTACTCCCTCCACCACGACCCTCTGCTTTCTGCAGGCAAGCCAATTCTGAATCCACCTGGCCAAACATCCCTGGATCCCATGCCTTCTGACTTTCTGAATAAGCCTACCATGTGGAACCTTGTCAAATGCCTTACTAAAATCCATGTAGATCACATCCACTGCACTACCCTCATCTATATACCTGGTCACCTCCTCAAAGAACTCTATCAGGCTTGTTAGGCACGATCTGCCTTTCACAAAGCCATGCTGACTGTCCCTGATCAGACCATGATTCTCTAAATGCCCATAGATCCTATCTCTAAGAATCTTTTCCAACAGCTTTCCCACCACAGACGTAAGGCTCACTGGTCTATAACTACCTGGACTATCCCTACTACCTTTTCTGAACAAAGGGACAACATTTGCCTCCCTCCAATCCTCCGGTACCATTCCCGTGGACAACGAGGACATAAAGATCCTAGCCAGAGGTTCAGCAATTAATCAATTAATCTGCCTACTAACCTATCTTTCTGATACACTGTATATCCTTGGATGTTCAGCTCCCAATGGCAGCCATTCTTTAGCCAAGGTTCAGAGATGGCCACAATGTCATACTTGCTAATCTGTAACTGAATTTCAAGATAGTTATTTTATTAATAATGCTGTGTGCATTTAAATATAACTTTCAGTCCAGTATTTGTTGCTTTCCGTTTTAACTGCACCACACCTCTCTTGCCCTGTAACTCATCCCATGGGCTGTGATTATGCCTCATCTCCTGCCTGTCCTTTCTATCATCTATGTTGCACACTATCTTTGATTTATTTCTGTTTCCCCCTCTAGCATACCGCTAATGTTTCTCTATCATATGCGTTCTCTTTGGCTTTTATGTTGGCTTGGACTTCTCTTGTTAGCCACAGTTGTGTCATCTTTCCTTTAGAATACTTCTTCCTCTTTAGGATGTATATACCCTGTGCCTTCCAAATTGCTTCCAGAAATTCCAATCATTGCTGCTCTGCCATCATCCCTGCCAGTGGTCATAACCAATAAATTCTTGCCAGCTTCTCTCTCATGCCACTGTAATTCACTTTACTCCACTGTAATACTGATACTTCTCACATTAGCTTCTCCTTCTCAAATTGCAGGGTGAATTTGATCATATTATATTGATCATATCATATTTGATCATATATTTGATCAAGAAGGGCCAAAAGGCCTGTTTCTGTGCTGTAATGTTCTATGGTTCTGTGATTACTTGTTTCTCAGAGCTCCTTTACCTTAAACTAATCAATTCCAGTTCATTGCATAACACCCAGTCCAGAACAACTGACCCCCTGGTGGGCTCAACCACGAGCTGTCCTAAAAAAATCATCTCGTAGACATCCTAGAAATTTTCCCTCTTGGAACCTAGTACCAACCTGATTTTCCCAATCTACCTGCATATTGAAATCCCCCATGGCTATTGTAACTTTGCCCTTTTGGCGTGCATTTTCTATCTCCCATTGTAATTTGTAGACCACATCCTTCCTACTGTTTGGGGGTCTGTACACATTAGGGTCTTTTAAGCCTTGCAGTTCCTGAGCTCTATCCACAATGAGTCAACACCTTCCAACCTTATGTCACCTCTTTCTAAAGATTTGATTTAATTTTTTATCAACAGAGCAATGCCAACCCCTCTGCCTTCCTGCCATGTCCTTTCAATACAATGTGTATCCTCGGACATTAAGCTCCCGGCTATATTCTTCTTTCAGCCATGATTCAGTGATGCCTACAACATCATACATATCAATCTGTAACTATACTACAAGTTCATCTACCTTATTTTCTATACTGTGTGCATCCAAATATAACACCTTCAGTTCTGTATTCACTCCAACATCTTTCCAACTCCTGTGCTCAGACCAACTGGCCTATAATTTCCTTTCTTCTGCCTTTCTCTTTTCTTGAAGACTAGAGTGACATTTGCAATTTTCCAGTCCTCTAAAACCATGTCAGAATCTAGTGATTCTTGAAAAATCATTACTAATACTTCCACAATCTTGTCAGCCACCTCTTTCAGAATCTTTGGGTGTGTACCATCTGGTCCAGGTGATTTATCGACCTTTAGACCTTTCAGTTTCCCAAGCATCTTCTCCCTAGTAATAGTAACTTCACTCACTTTTGCCCCCTGACACTGTCGAACTTCTGGCAAACTGCTAGGGTCTTCCACAGTGTAGACTGATACAAAACACTTATTCAGTTTGTCCGCCATTTCCTTGTCCCCATTTACTACCTCTTCAGCATCATTTCCCAATTATCTGATATCTACTCTCGCCTCTTTTTACTCTTAAAATATCTTAGGAAACCTTTGGTATCCTCTTTAATATTATTGGCTAACTTACCTTTATATTCCATCTAACAGTAGTAGTGAGGTTGGGGATGGCATTCCTCATTGCTCAATACCCAATCTAGAATGGCCTGCTCACTAGTTGGTTCCTCGACATGTTGGTTCAGAAAACCATCCCATATTCATTCCAAGAAATCCTCTTCCTATGTGCCTTACCAATTTGGTTCACCCAATCTGTATGTAGATTGAAGTCACCCATTATAACTGCTGTTCCTTTATTGCACGCATTTCTAATTTCCTGTTTAATGCCATCCCCAACCTCACTACTACTGTTAGGTGGCCTGTACACAATTCCCACCAGCGTTTTCTGCCCCTTAGTGTTATGCAGCTCTACCCATATCGATTCCACATCCTCCAGGCTAATGTCCTTCCTTTCTATTGCGTTAATCTCCTCTCTAACCAGCAACGCTACCCCACCTCCTTTTCTTTCCTGTCTATCCCTCCTGAATATTGAATATCCCTGGATGTTGAGCTCCCATCCTTGGTCACCCTGGAGCCATGTCTCTGTGATCCCAACTATATCATATTCATTAATAACTATCTGCACATTCAATTCATCCACCTTGTTACGAATGCTCCTCGCATTGACACACAAAGCCTTCAGGTTTGTTTTTACAACACTCTTAGCCCTTATACAATTGTGTTGAAAAGTGGCCCTTTTTGATTTTTGCCCTGGATTTGCCTGCCTGCCACTTTTACTTTTCACCTTACTACTTTTTGCTTCTACCCTCATTTTACACCCCTTTGTCTCTCTGCACTTGTTCCCAACCCCCTGCCACATTAGTTTAAATCCTCCTGAACAGCAGTAGCAAATGCTCCCCCTAGGACATTGGTTCCAGTCCAGCCCAGGTGCAGACCATCCTGTTTGTATCGGTCCCACCTCCCCCAGAACTGGTTCCAATGCCCCAGAAATTTGAATCCCTCCCCCTTGCACCATTTTTCAAGCCACATATTCATCTGAAATATCTTCCTATTTCTACTCTGACTAGCACGTGGCACTGGTAGTAATCCAGAGATTATTACCTTTGTGGTCCTACTTTTTAGATTATCTCCTGACTCCCTAAATTCACCTTGTAGGACCTCGTCCCGTTTTTTACCAATATCGTTGGTACCTATGTGCACCATGACCACTGGCTGTTCACCCTCCCACTCCAGAATGTCCTGCAGCCGTTCAGAAACATCCTTGACCCTTGCACCAGGGAGGCAACATACCATCCTGGAATCTCATTTGCGGCCGTAGAAACACCTATCTGTTTCCCTTAAAATTGAATCCCCTATCGTTATAGCTCTCCCACTCCTTTTCCTTCCCTCCTGTGCTGCAGAGCCACCCATGGTGCCATGAACTCGGCTGCTGCTGCCTTCCCCTAATGAGACATCTCCCCCAACAGTATCCAGAACAGTATATCTGTTTAGGAGGGAGATGACCCCAGGGGACTCCTGCACTACCTGCTTACTGCTACGCTGTCTAGTGACCACCCATTCCCTTTCTGCCTGTGTAGCCTTTACCTGCGGTGTGGCCAACTCACTGAACGTGCCAACTCACAACTTTCTCAGCATCGCGGATGCTCCAGTATGAATCCATTCGCAGCTCCAGCCGCTCAATGCGGTCTGCCAGAAACTGCAGCTGGACACACTTCCTGCACACATCGTCATCAGGGACATTGGAAGTATCCCTGATTTCAAAAAAAAGCTGCAGGATGAACAAACCACGGGGCCGATCTCAGCTGCCATGACCTACCCAATACTTGCCTCAACTTTTGAAATGTTCTCCTTTTAAAGGAACTTACCTGGCCTTACCTCACTTGGAGTGAAGCTCGTCCTCAGCCTCTTCTCGCAAAGCCTCTGGAGACAAAGCCTTTCTACTCTGTCTCCCTCTGCTCCGTTGCCCGCTCCGTCTAACTGCTATATATATCATGACTGACAGCTCACCCTCCCTTTTCAGGATATTGTGGATATGTTCAGAAATATCTCGGACCCTGGGACCTAGGAGACAAACTACCATCCATGGTTCTTTTTCTCATCCACAGAATCCCCTATCTGTCCCCCTAACCATAGAGTCCCCTATTACCATTGCCCTCCTGCTTCCCTACTCTTCTAAGCCACAGGGCCAGACTCAGTGCCAGAGGCAAGGCCACTATTCTTTCCATAAGACCATAAGATAAAGGAGCAGAAGTCGGCCATTTGGCCTTCCATCATGAGCTGATCCATTCTCCCATTTAGTCCCACTCCCCCACCTTCTCACCATAACCTTTGTTGCCCTGACTACTCAGATACCTATCAATCTCGGCCTTAAATACACCCAATGACTTGGCCTCCACTGCCGCCCATGGCAACAAATTCCACAGATTCACCACCCTCTGGCTAAAAAAGTTCTTTCGCATCTCTGTTCAGAATGGGCGCCCTTCAATCCTTAAGTCATGCCCTCTCGTACTAGACTCCCCCACCATGGGAAACAACTTTGCCACATCCACTCTGTCCATGCCTTTCAACATTCAAAATGTTTCTATGAGGTCCCCCCTCATTCTTTTAAACTCCATCGAGAACAGTCCAAGAGCCGTCAAACGTTCCTCATATGTTAACCCTCTCATTCCCGGAATCATTGTAGTGAATCTTCTCTGAATCTTCTCCAACATCAGCACATCCTTTCTTAAGTAAGGAGCCCAAAACTGCACACAGAACTCCAAGTGAGGTCTTACCAGTGCCTTATAAAGCCTCAACATCACATCCCTGCTCCTACACTCTATTCCTCTAGAAATGAATGCCAACACTGCATTCGCTTTCTTCACCACTGACTCAACCTGGAGGTTAACCTTAAGGGTATCCTGCACAAGGACTCCCAAGTCCCATTGCATCTCAGAACTTTGAATTCTCTCCCCATTTAAATAATAGTCTGCCCATTTATTTCTTCTACCAAAGTGCATGACCATACACTTTCCAACATTGTATTTTATTTGCCACTTCTTTGCCCGTTCTCCCAATGTATCCAAGTCTCTCTGCAAACTCTGTTTCCTCAGCACTACTGGCTCCTCCACCTATCTTTGTATCATCAGCAAACTTAGCCACAAAACCATCTATTCCATAATCCAAATCGTTGATATACAACGTAAAAAGAAGCGGCCCCAACACGAACACCTGTGGTAACCGGCAGCCAACCAGAATGGGATCCCTTTATTCCCACTCTCTGTGTCCTGCCAATCAGCCAATGCTCTATCCACGTATGTAACTACCCCATAATTCCATGGGCTCTTATCTTGTTTAGCAGCCTCATGTGAGGCACCTTGTCAAAGGCCTTCTGAAAATCCAAATACACAACATCCACTGCATCTCCCTTGTCTAGCCTACTTGTAATTTCCTCAAAAAATTGCAATAGGTTTGTCAGGCAGGATTTTCCTTTATGGAAACCATGCTGAGTCCTGCCTATCTTGTCATATTCCTCCAGGTACTCAGTAACCTCATCCTTGACAATCGACTCCAACAACTTCCCAGCCACCAATGTCAAGCTAATAGGTCTATAATTTCCTTTTTGCTTCCTTACCCCCTTCTTAAATAGCAGAGTGACATTTGCAATCTTCCAGTCCTCCAGAACCATGCCAGAATCTATTGACTTTTGAAATATCATTGCCACAATCTCCACAGCTACTTCCTTCAGAACACAAGGGTGCATTCCATCTGGTCCGGGAGATTTATCTACCCTTAGACTATTCAGCTTCCTGAGTACTTTCTCTGTCATAATTGTGACTGCCCACACTTCTCTTCCCTGACACCCTTGAGTGTCCGGTATACTGCTGATGTCTTCCTCAGTGAAGACTGATGCAAAATAATCGTTCAGTTCCTCTACCATCTCCCTATCTCCCATTACAATTTCTCCAGCATCATTTTCTATCAGTCCTGTATCTACTCTCACCTGTCTTTTACTCTTTATATACTTGAAAAAGCTTTTAGTATCGTCTTTGATATTATTTGCTAGCTTCCTTTCATAGTTCATGCCCTCTCCTTTGCTTTTACTTTGGCTTTGACTTCTCTTGTCAGCCACAGTTGCATCTTTCTTCCATTCAAAAATTTCTTCTTCTTTGGGATATATCTGTCTTGCACCTTCCTCACTTCTCGCATAAACTCCAGCCAATGCTGCTCTGCTGTCCTTCCCGGTAGTGTCCCTTTCCAGTCAACTTTTGCCAGTTCCTCTCTCATGCCACTGTAATTTCCTTTACTCCACTGAAATACTGACTCATTGGATTTCAGCTTCTCTTTCTCAAATTTCACAGTGAACTCAGTCATGTTGTGATCACTGCCTCCTAAGGGTTCCTTCACCTCAATCTCTCTAATCACCTCTGGTTCATTACACAATACCCAATCCAGTACAGCTGATCCCCTAGTGGGCTCAACAACAAGCTGTTCTAAAAAGCCATCTCGTAGACATTCTACAAATTCTCTCTCTTGAGATCCAGCACCAACCTGATTTTCCCAATCCACTCACATGTTAAAATCCCCCACAATTATCATAACATTGCCCTTCTGGCAATCCTTTTCTATTTCCTGTTGTAATTTGTAGTCCACGTCACTGTAGCTGTTAGGAGGCCTGTATACAATTGCCTTCAGGGTCCTTTTACCCCCGCGATTTCCTAGCTCAACCCATAAAGATTCTGCACCTTTCGATCCTATGTCACCTCTTTCTAATGATTTAATATCATTTCATACCAATAAAGCCACGCCACCCCCTCTACCTACCTGCCTATCCTTCCGATACACCGTGTATCCTTGGACACCGTGACTCCCAGAGACATGCATCCAACAGCCACATCTCAGTGATGGCCACAATATCATACCTGCCAATCTGTAACTGTACAACAACATCATCCACCTTATTGCTTATGCTGCATGCATTTAAGTATAACACCTTAAGTACGGTATTTGGTACTTTTTGCTTTGATTGCACTGCAAATTTATTGCACTGCAAGTCAACTCAATGGCTGTAAATTTGCCCCATCACCTGCCTGTCCTTCCTGACATCTTTACTGCTCACTATCTTAGATTTATTTCTGTTTTCCTCCTCCTCCGCTCTATCATTCTGGTTCCCATCCCCCTGCCAAATTAGTTTAAACCCGCCATATCAGCTCTATTAAACCTTCCGGCCAGGATATTGGTCCCCTTCGGGTTCAGGTGTAACCCATCCTTTTTGAACAGGTCATACTTCCCCCAGAAGAGATCCCAATGATCCAAGAATCTGAAGCCCTGCCCCCTGCACCAATCTCTCAGCCATGCATTCATCTGCCTGATCCTTCTATTCTTGCCCTTGCTAGCACGTGGCACAGGTAGCAATCCTGAGATTACTGCCCTGGAGGTCCTGCTTCTCAGCTTCCTTCCTAACTCCCGGAAATCTCTCTTCAGGACCTCCTCCCTTTTCCTATCTAGGTCATTGATACCAACATGTACCAAGACAGCTAACTGCTCGCCCTCTCCCTTCACAATATTCTGGACCCGATCTGAGACATCCCATACCCTGGCACCTGGGAGGCAACACACCATGCAGGTATCTTTATCAGGCTCACAGAATCTCCTGTCTGTTCCCTGACTATGGAATCCTCTATGACTACCACATTCCTCTTCTCCCTCATTCCCTCCTGCACAACAGCGCCAGTCTCAGTGCCAGAGACCCGGTCACCATGGCCGTCTCCTGTCAGGGCATCCCCCTCAACAGCATCCAAAATGATATACTTGTTGCTGAGGGGGGCAGTCACAGGGGTGCTCTCCACTATCCGGGCATTTCCCTTCCTTTTCCTGACAGTCACCCAGTTTTCTGACCCCTGTAGCCTAGGGATGACTACCTCCCTGTAGTTCCTGTCTATCACCTCTTCACTTTCCCTAATAAGCAGTAGGTCATCAAGCTGCAGCTCCAGATCCCTAACACGGTCTCCGAGGAGTTGCATCTCGGTGCACCTGGTGCAGATGTGGCCATCAGGGAGGCTGGAGGTCTCCCAGGATTCCCACATCTGACACCCTGAACAAAGCACTAACCCTGCAGACATGCTACCTAACTCTACAGGAATGAAACAAGGAAAAATAAGTCTGCTCACCCAATTACCTCGCCAAACACATGAGCTTTTTAAACTGTTAGCTCGTACCATTACCTGTGTGAGCCTTGCTGTTCCTCTGTCTGTCCGGGCCGATTCACCAAGGAAAAAAAAAGACCTACTTCTAAGTTAATTAGATTAATTAAAAGAGCTGACCAGCCTTTGACTGGGAGCAAGCTCGTCCTCAGCCTCTGCTCGCCGAAGCCTCTCAAGCCAAAGCCTTCCTACTCTGTCTCCCACTACTCCGTCGCCCGCTCTTTTAAGCTGCTCACTTTTTAAACTCTCCCACTGTCTCAGAGGCTGACCTTCACACGCTTGCACAATCGTGCCCCGTTCAAACTGCTGAAGAAATAACCAGGTAGGTCTTTACCTCCTGCTTTATCCATGCTAGAACTTTTCCTATAATACCATGGACTCATAGCTTCTTACGTAAGCTGCCTCTTGTCAAAGGCCTTCTGAAAGTCCAAGTACACAACATCAACCAAGTTTCCTTTATCCATCCTGTTTGTTGTTTCTTCAAAGAATTCCAACAGATTTGTCAGGCAAGATACAGTATTGAGGAAACCAGGCTGACTACAGTTTGCAAGTACTCAGAGACCTCATCTTTAATAATTGATTCCAATATCTAGCTTACTTTTCTACTCCACCTTTACCTTCTTAAAGACTTTTTAGTTGCTTTGTTGGTTTTTAAAAGCTTCCAAACCCTTTAACTTCCCAATAACTTTTGCTCTATTGTATGCCCTTTCTTTGTCTTTTATTTTGGCTTTGACTTCTCTTGTTAGCAACAGTTGAGTCATCTTTCCTTTAGAATACTTCTTCCTCTTTGGGATGTGCCTTCCAAATTGCTTCCAGAAATTCCAGCCATTGCTTCTCTGCCATCATCCTTGCCAGTGTTCTTTTCCAATCAATTCTCATGCCTCTGTAATTTCCTTTATTCAACTGTAATACTAATACATCTGACTTTAGCTTCTCCTTCTCCAATTTCAGGGTAAATTTGATCATATTATGATCACTTTCCCTTAAGGGTTCTTTTTTAAGGTCTCTAATCAATTCTGATTCATTGCATAACACCCAATCCAGAATAACTGATCCCATAGTGGGCTCAACCACAAGCTGCTCGAAAAAGCCATCTCATAGGCACTCTAGAAAGTCCCCCACATGTCATAAACTCACAACCCTTGCCATGTCTTCACCATCCCCTCTGACCTTCCCCTCTCTGAGGCAGAGCATTCTGTGCTTAGCAAGGGCCTCACTTTTGTCCCCCTCCGTCCACACCTTAGTGAGTTCCGTGCCCGGCATGACGCTGAACTCTTCTTCCGTCGCCTACGTCTCTGAGCGTACTACTTTAACAAGGATTCCCCTCCCCCTATTGATGACCCCTTCTCCCATCTTCAACCCTCTTCCTCCTCCTGGACACCCCCACCGGGCCTTCTACCTGTACTCGATCTTTTCATTTCCAACTGTCGCCGAGACATCAACCGTCTCAACTTCACCACTCCTCTCTCCTGTTCCAACCTCACTCCCTCTGAATGCACTGCCTCCACTCTCTCCACACTAATCCTAACCTCACTCCCTCTGAACACACTGTCCTCCACTCTCTCCGCACTAACCCCAACCTCACTCCCTCTGAACACACTGCCCTCCACTCTCTCCGCACTAATCCTAACCTCACCATCAAACCCGCAGACAAAGGTGGTGCCGTGGTAGTCTGGCGGTCGGACTTCTACCTCACTGAGGCCAAATGGCAGCTCTCTGACACCTCCCCTTACTTACCTCTGGAACATGACCCCACCAAAAAACATCAGACCATTGTCTCCCGCCCCATCACTGCCCTTATCAACTCTGAAGACCCTCCATCCTCAGCCAAAAAACTCATAATTCCTACACCCCGTACTGCTCAGTTTTACCTCCTGCCCAAGATTCATAAGCCTGACTGTCCTGGTAGGCCTATAGTTTCGGCCTGCTCCTGCCCCACCGAACTTGTATCTGCCTACCTGGACTCCATTTTGTCACCCATAGTTCAGTCGCTCCCTACCTACATCCAGGATACAGGCATACATCCGGGATACCGGGATACATCCCATGCCCTCCACCTCTTCAATAATTTCCAGTTTCCCGGTCCCGACCGCTTCATTTTCACCATGGATACCCAATCCTTATACACTTCAATTCCCCATCAAGAAGGCCTCAAAGTCCTCCGCTACTTTCTTGACAATAGACCTCACCAGTTCCCCAACACCACCTATGCCTGCCTCTTCGTGGGTTATGTGGAACAGTCTATGCTCCAAATCTATACTGGTACTGCTCCCCAACTTTTCCTTCACTATATTGACAACTACATTGGTGCTGCTTCCTGCACCCATGCTGAGCTCGTCAATTTCATCGACTTTGCCTCTAACTTTCACCCAGCCGTCAAATTCACTTGGTCCATCTCGGACACTTCTCTCCCCTTTCTCGATCTCTCAGTCTCCATCTCTGGAGATAGACTGTCCACTGACATCTTCTATAAACCCACTGACTCCCATAACTACCTTGATTATACCTCTTCCCACCCTGCCAAATGTAAAAATGCTATTCCCTATTCCCAGTTCCTCCGTCTCCGCCGCATCTGTTCCCAGGATGAGGCTTTCCATTCCAGGACATCCCAAATGTCCTCTTTATTTAAGAATCGTGGTTTCCCTTCTGCCATCATCAATGATGCCCTCACCCGCATCTCCCCCATTTCCCGCACTTCAGCCCTCACCCCATCCTCCCGTCACCACAACAGGGACCGTGTTCCCCTTGTCCTCACCTACCACCCCACCAGCCTCCGGATCCAGCATATTATCCTCCGCAACTTCCGCCACCTTCAACAGGACCCCACCATTAAGGACATCTTTCCTTCTCTACCCCTCTCTGCTTTTCACAGGGAGTGTTCCCTCCACGACTGCCTGGTCCACACGTCCCTCCGCAGAGATCTCCCACCTGGTACTTATCCCTGTAAGCGCAAGTGCTACACCTGTCCCTACACCTCATCTCTTACCACCATTCAGGGCCCCAAACAGTCCTTCCAGGTGAGGCAACACTTCACTTATGAGTCTGCTGGAGTCGTCTATTGCATCCGGTGCTCCCGGTGTGGTCTCCTCTACATCGGCGAAGCCCGACACAGATTGGGGGACCGCTTCATCGAGCACCTCCACTCCGACCGCAACAACAGACAGGATCTCCCTGTTGCCACCCACTTCAACTCAGCTTCACATTCCCATTCGGATATGTCCATACATTCTCTACTGCCATGATAAGGCCAAACTCAGGTTGGAGGAACAACACCTCATATACTGTCTGGGTAGTCTCCAGCCCCTTGGTATGAACATTGAATTCTCCAACTTCTGGTAATTCCCTCCCTCTCCCTTCCCCCATCCCACTTTCACTCTGTCTCCTCTTCTAGCTGCCTATTACCTCTCTCATGATTCTGCCTTCTTCTACTACCCATAGTGCTTTCCCCTTAGATTCCTTCTTCACCTCTCCTGCCTATCCCCTCCCTGCTTCCCCTCCCCCACCCCTTGATCTTTCCTCTGATTGGTTTTCCACCCTCCCCCCACCCCCCACCTTCTTTATGGGGCCCCTGCCCCCTCCTTCTTCAGTCCTGATGAAGGATCTCAGCCCAAAATGTTGACTGCTCATTTCAACAGATGATGCCCGACCTGCTGAGTTCATCCAGTTTGTTTGTATGTCTAGAAAGTTCCCCTCCTGGACTCCAGCACTAACCTGATTTTCCCAATCTACTGGCATATTGAAATCCCCCGTAACAATGTAATATTTCTTTTCTGGAATGCATTCTCTATCTCCAATTGAAATTTGTAAATCACATCCTTACTACTTTTGGGGGGGGGTCAGTTTTCAACTCCCATCAGGGTCTTTTTACCCTGTCTATCATCTCTATCAGTTTATCATCTGAATCAATGATCAGGATGATAATGCAGTATATTTACCAGATCTGTAAATTTGTGATAACACCAAGGTTAGCAGTGTAGTGGACAGCGAGAAAGACTATCAAAGCTTGCAGTGGAATCTGGACCAGCTGGAAATTGTGCTGAAAATGGCAGATGGTATTTAATGTAGACAAATGTGAGGTGTTGCACTTTGGGAGGAGCATCAAGGGTAGGTCTTACACGCTGAACAGTAGGGTACAGTAGAACAAAGGATCTGGGAATACAGGTCCATAAAAGTGGCATCACAGTTAGAGTTGCAAAGAAAGATTTTGTGACATTGGCCTTCATAAATCGAAGTATTGAGTACAAGAACTGGGGTGTTATATTGAAGTTGTTGAGGCCTAATTTGGAGTATTGTGTACAGTTTGGTCACCTACCTACTGGAAAGATGTCAATGAGATTGAAAGAGCGCAGAGAAAATTTACAAGGATGTTGCAGGGACTTGACGGAACTAATTTATAGCAAAGGTTGCATAGATTAAAACTTTTCCCTTAGAACACAGAAGACTGAGGGGAGATTTGATAGAGGTGTACAAAATTATGAAGGGTAAGACAGGGTAAATGCAAGCAAACCCAAGGAAATCTGCAGATGCTGGAAATTCAAGCAACACATACAAAATGCTGGTGGAACGCAGCAGGCCAGGCAGCATCTATAGGGAGAAGTGCTGCCGACGTTTTGGGCCGAGACCCTTCGTCAGGACTAACTGAAAGGAAAGATAGTAAGAGATTTGAAAGTAGGAGGAGGAGGGGGAGGGGAAAATGCGAAATGATAGGAGAAGACTGGAGTGGGTGGGGTGAAGCTGAGAGCCAGAAAGGTGATTGGCAAAAGGGATACAGAGCTGGAAAAGGGAAAGGATCATGGGACAGGAGGCCTAGGGAGAAAGAAAGGGGGAGGGGAGCACCAGAGGGAGATGGAGAACAGGCAGAGAGATGGGCAGAGAGAGAAAGAAACAAAAAGAGGGGGGGGAAAAACTAAATATATCAGGGATGGGGTAAGAAGGGGAGGAAGGGCATTAACAGAAGTTAGAGAAGGCAATGTTCATGCCATCAGGTTGGAGGCTACCCAGACGGTACAAAATTATTCAAGTATTATTGAAATATTAAATACACAACCCTCCTCCTTGCTTAGCAATGAACTCCAACTCAATAGAGAATGCGTCTTAACTATATCCACAGTACACTATGTAATACAACTACTATATAGATATCCACAGCATAGTCAATTTTACATAGCAGAGCCCCATTAAGATCTGAAGATTTAATCACCATGGATGAGTTCATATTCTTGTGGGATAATGCCTTTCCTGACAAAGGGGATTACTCTGCTTGGAAGATGAGACATGGTTGTGAAACAGTCTCAGGTTCTGTGGCCACCTCTGTGGTGGCTGTAGGAGCTGACTCTCAGACAGCAGGAAGTGGTTCTGACAACTCTGGATAACTTACTTCTCTTTTATCTCATCTTTTCTCTGTGAATCTACTTTAATTATTTCATCTCTCCCAGTCTTGGCTTCCTTCTCTCTTGTTTGCACTCTTTTTCTTCTTTCTAGTTTGTGCATCTTGATCTTGAGAAGATGCATTTAGTTCACTGGAGTATTCTTGTATTAATCTTGAGTTGAGAGTTAAGGGGCAAAAGTTTAGGGGTAACACGAGGGGGAACTTCTTTACTCAGAGAGTGGTAGCTGTGTGGAATGAACTTCCAGTAGAAGTGGTAGAGGCAGGTTCAATTTTGTCATTTAAAAAAAATTGGAGAGGTATATGGACAGGAAAGGAATGGAGGGTTATGGGCTGAGCGCAGGTAGGTGGGACTAGGTGAGAGAAGCGTTCGGCACGGACTAGAAGAGCCAAGATGGCCTGTTTCTGTGCTGTAATTGTTATATGGTTAATCCTTCTATGGGTGTCTTTACAATTTGATCTCTCCTTTTGGTTTCCACATTCACAACATCATCTGCCTGTGCTGTAATTGTTATATGGTTAATCTTTCTATGGGTGTCTTTACAATTTGATCTCTCCTTTTGGTTTCCACATTCACAACATCATCTGACAAATCCTCTGTTTTTGAATCTCCATCGGCTGCTCTCTTTTTGGCCTTATGTTCATCCAGCTGGACTTTGGTCTTTTCATCTACTTATACAAGCAGCTTTTTGTCTCCCATTTGATGTTCATACAATAACCTTAATGCATGCAGAGTAGATTTGGATTCTTTATGCTCACAAGAGCCGAATGCTTGAAATTTTCCTGAAGCTGCATTTCACAAGTAACTGCTTAATTAACATTTCAGAGGCTTTCTTAGACATGTTGCCTACCAACACTATTATAATCAGACCAATGCTTTCATCACTTTCAAGCTTCCTCTAACAGCCTGGTTCTACCTTGGTACAAGCAACACACACAAAATGCTGGTGGAACGCAGCAGGCCAGGCAGCATCTATAGGGAGAAGCAATGTCGACATTTCGGGCTGAGTCCTGACGAAGGGTCTCGGCCTGAAACATCGACAGTGCTTCTCCCTATGGATGCTGCCTGGCCTGCTGTGTTCCATCAGCTTTTTGTGTGTGTAGCTCAATGTGGCTTGTTGGTTGTTGTATTTCACAGTTACAAAATGTCATTCCCACAGGAGTTATCTTTTCTCCAGTATAGTTCTTAGTTAGATATCTGCGGTATCTTTAAAATGTCATTCAAACTCCTTTTGTGGAATAACTGAAACAGCTGAACCAGTGTCCAATTCTGTTTTAATTAATTTGCTGATCATTTCTGATGTAAGCCATATTGCTAGTCTATTGTTATTTTTCATTTTGTAAATCTCAAGGCTACTCAGGCCTGTGTCACTCTCATCAGATTTTTCACCAACAGAATGCAGTTTAAAACTGTAACTTGATTTTTTTAAATCCTTTTCTCTTCCTTGTGCAGTCCATTTTTTTTCTCTGTCTGACATGCTCTTTGTATGTGTTCTACTGTGTTGCATTTTCTGAAAGTTTCACCTTTAAACTTGCATTTGTTCTACAAATATGACCACCTGCCACAACAATAACACAGTTTGTTCAGCCAGGCCAGTTTCTGTTTAGACATTGCAATTTTGTTCATGCACACTTACAATCCTGACTGCAACTCAATTGCATCTCTGTCTGCAGTTTCCATTGAAACAGCAATTTAAGCTGCTCTTTTAAATGTAAGTTGTGCTTCACTTGGGAGCCACTTTTTATTGCTTTCCTGAAAGATACCACAATCCAAATGGTAATCAATACTGGCGGTGGTTCTAAATGCTCCTGCATTACTTTGATAATATCAGCAAAGCTCACTTGTGCTGGTTTGTTTGGAGCAGTCAAACTTCGAAGCAAACTATATGCCTTTAAACCCAAAGCACTCAGCAAAATAGGTATTTGTTTCTCATTGGCTATTTCATTTGCTTCAAAATATTGTTCAATTTGCTCAGTACATAAAATCTAGTTATCTGTTATGTAATCAAATGTATCCATCACTCTGATGTAGCCAGCCATTTCTGCTCTTTTTAAAATTATTATTATCACCTGGTGCTCACTGTTTATAAGCCTATAAATTCTTTCATTTACTGACCTATTTTTAAGAACTCAGTTATGTCCAAAGGACATGTGCTGCATTGCTTTTTGTAACTTGACCGCCTCTTGCTGTGTTTTTTTTTGCAGTTCAAGCATCTCACTGTGCTTCAAAAGATTGATAGCCATCTTGGGTTTATTTTTAAAATACCTCACACCACTGTTATGTTTTGTAAATTCAAAACATTAAACTAATTCAAAGGAAGGCACTGAAGTCCAGTAATGTGGGTCTAACCAGGTTTAAGCAAGGCTCACACATATCATGTGGTAGCATGATGATGTATGCAATTCATACATTTATATATATATATATATATATATATATATATATAAAACCCATAATGAATTATTTAAATGAACAATGATGCTTAATCAAACAATATTTATATAAGATTATTCAAATATTACCAAAATATTATACCATAAGACCATAAGATACAGGGAAAGAATTAGGCCATTCAGCCCATTGAGTCTGCTCCACCATTCCATCAAGACTGACCCTGGATTCCACTCAACCCCATACACCTACCTTCCCGCCATATTCTTTGATGACCTGATCGATCAGTAAACAATCAACTAAATATACCACAGACTTGGCCTTCACCGCAGTCTGTGGCAGAGCATTCCACAGATCTACAACTCTGGCTAAAAAAATTCTACCTTACCTCTGTTCTAAAGGGTCACCACTTAATTTTGAGACTGTGCCCTCCAGTTCTGGATACCTCCACCATATGAAACATCCTCTCCACATCCACTCTATCTAGTCCTTTCAACATACAGTAGGTTTCAATGAAATCCCCTTGCATTCTTCTAAATTCCAGTGAGTACAGGCCCAAAGCTGACAAATGCTCCTAAAATATTAACCTGTTCATTCTCGGAATCATCCTCGTGAACGTCCTTTGGACTCTCTCCAATGACAACACTTCCTTTCTGAGATATGGAACCCCAAACTGTTGACAATACTCTAAGCAAGGCCTGACAAGTGTCTTATAAAGGCTCAGCATTATCTCCTTGCTTTTATATTCTATTCCCCTTGAAATAAATGCTAACATTGCATTTGCCTTCTTTACTACAGACTCAACCTGTGAATTAACCTTATCAACAACTCTGAAGTCCCTCTGCACCTCTGATGTTTGAACCTTTTCCCAATTTAGATAATAGCCTGCACTATTGTTCCTTTTACCAAAATGTACTATCAAACATTTTCCAACACTGTATTCCATCTGCCACTTTTTTGCCCATTCTTACAATCTGTCTAAGTCCTGCTGCAATCCCATTGCTTCCTCAGCACTACCTACTCCTCCGCCTATCTTCATATTATCCACAAACTTTGCCACAAAGCCATCAATTCCATTATCTAAACTACTGATAAACAATGTGAAAAGCAGCAATCCCAATACTGACCCCTGAGGAAAGTTACTAGTCACCGGCAGCCAACAAGAAAAGGCCCTTTTTATTCCCACTCTCTGCCTCCTGCCTGTCAGCCATTCCACTATCCATGCCAGTACTTACATGTAATGCCATAGGATTTTATCTTGTTAACAGCCTCTTGTGTGGAACCTTATCAAATGCCTTCTTAAAATCCACTGCCTCTCCTTTGTCCACCCTGCTTGTTACTTCTTCAAAGAATTCTTACAGATTTGTCAGGGCAAGGTTTCCCTTTGCAGAAACCATGCTGACTTTGATTTATTTTATCATTTGTCTCCGAGTACCTCAAAACCTCAACCTTAATAATAAACTCCAACACTTTCCCAACCACTGAACTTCGGCTAACTGGCCTGTAATTTCCTCCAATTTGCCTTCCTCCCTTCTTCAGGAGTAGACTGACATTTGCAATCATCCTGTCCTCTGGGACCATGCCAGAATTGAGTGATTCTTAGACCATAAAACCATAAGATATAGGAGCAGAAGTAAGACATTTGGCCCATCGAGTCTGCTCCACCATTCAGTCCCCTCTCCCCACTCCCCTGCTTTCTCCCCATACCCTTTGATGCCCTGGCTAATAAAGAACCTATCTATCTCTGCCTTAAATACACCCAATGACTTGGCCTCCATAGCCTCTTGTGGCAACAAGTTCCACAGATTTACCACCCTCTGATTAAAGTAATTTCTCTGCATCTCAGTTCTAAATGGACGTCCTTCAATCCTGAAGTCATGCCCTCTTGTCGTAGAATCCCCTACCAAGGGAAATAACTTTGCCATATCTAATCCGTTCAGGCCTTTCTTGAATCACTTGAATCTGGCAATCTCTCTCAGGACTCTGGGTTGTAGTCCATCTGGCCCAGGTAACTTATCCACCTTAAGACCTTTGAGTTTGCCTAGCACTTTTTCCTTTGTAATAGCAATGGCATTCGCTCCTGCTCCTGACACTCATGGAGTTATAAGATGATCAGAGGCATTGATTATGTGGATAGTCAGAAGCTTTTCTCTAGGGCTGAAATGGCTAGCATGAGAGAGCACAGTTTTAAGGTGCTTGGAAGTAGGCACAGAGGAGATGTCAGGGGTAAGTTTTTTACGCAGAGAAGAGTGGTGAGTGTGTGGAATGGGCTGCTGGCGATGGAGGTGGAGGCGGATACGATAGGGTCTTTTAAGAGACTCCTGGACAGGTACATAGAGCTCAGAAAAATAGAGGGCTATAGGTAACCCTAGGTAATTTCTAAGGTACAGACATGTTCGGCACAACTTTGTGGGCCAAAGGGCCTCTATTGTGCTGTAGGTTTTCTATGTTCTATGTTTCTACCTCTGGCACACTGCTGGTGTCTTCCACAGTGACAACTGATGCAAAATACTCATTTAGTTTATCTGCTATCTCCTTGTCCTCCGTTATTATTTCTCCTGCCTCATTTTCTAGTGGATCTATATCCACTCTCATTTTTCTTTCAATTTTTACATACTTGAAAAGCTTTTACTCTCCACTTTGATATTGTTTGCTTACTTACTTTCATATTTCATCTTTTCCCTCCTAATGATTTTTTCAGTTGCTCTCTGTAAGTTTTTAAAAGCTTCCCAATGCTAATTTTTGCTTTGATGTATACCTTTTCTTTTGCTTTTACATTAGCTTGACTTCCCTTATCAAGCACAATTGTACTGTTGTAGTATTATTATAGGAAGGATGTGGAAACTCTAGAAAGGATGCAGTGGAGATTTACCAGAATGTTGCCTGGATTAGAGAACATGTCTCAGACTTGATAAAGGTGTACAAGAGGATAAGAGGTATATTCAGAGACATTTTGCCACTACAAAAATGGTAAATTTGAGGGGGCATAATTTTAAGGTAATTGGAGAAAAACATAGCATGTATATGAGAGGTAAGTTTTTTTTACACAGAGAATGGTGAGTGAGTGTGGCAGAAGGTCTGTCATGTTCTATGTTCTATTGTCTTTGAAACTCCTCCACAGGTCCGAAGTCCCACGTCCCCCACATCCCTCCAACATGAGGATCCAAGTCAACTCTTGTTAAGTGTTTGTGTTTGCTGGTGACTGTGCTTGTGTGTCACGCTGATGGTGTTGTTACCTGGCTGACTGTATTTGGCATGCTGCTGTATCCATATCCTTGCTTCTGTGCCTTAGGTTTTGGCAAATGACCTGGACCAGGGTCAGAATGGCCAGGTGATGTATTCCATTGCAGCATCACCTCAGAGCAACCTCTTCCAAATCAACCCCCTAACCGGTGACATCAGCACCGTGGCCATCATGGACAGAGAAATCTGGCCCCAGGCGCAGTGAGTATCTAACATCCAGGCTGTGTGACCTGGGGCATCGAGCACAACCCACACTAACAACACACAGAGCTTTGATAGAAGCCAATCACCACCAAACTCTGACCACACCGCACAATCACATCACCACACTCTGACCACACCACACAATCACATCACCACACACTGACCACACCGCACAATCACATCACCACACACTGACCACACCACACAATCACATCACCACACAATCTCATCACCACACACTGACCACACCAAACAATCTCATCACCACACACTGACCACACCACACAATCACATCACCACACTCTGACCACACTGCACAATCACATCACCACACACTGACCACACCACACAATCACATCACCACACACTGACCATACCACACACTGACCACACCCCACAATCACATCACCACACACTGACCACACCGCACACTGACCACACCACACAATCACATCAGCACACACTGACCACACCACACAATCACATCACCACACTCTGACCACACCACACAATCACATCACCACACTCTGACCACACTGCACAATCACATCACCACACACTGACCACACCACACAATCACATCACCACACACTGATCACACCGCACAATCACATCACCACACTCTGACCACACTGCACAATCACATCATCACACACTGACCACACCACACAATCACATCACCACACTCTGACCACACCACACAATCACATCACCACACACTGACCACACCGCACACTGATCACACCACACAATCACATCAGCACACACTGACCACACCGCACAATCACATCACCACACACTGACCACACCGCACAATCACATCAGCACACACTGATCACACCGCACAATCACATCACCACACACTGACCACACTGCACAATCACATCAGCACACACTGACCACACCGCACAATCACATCACCACACACTGACCACACCGCACAATCACATCAGCACACACTGATCACACCGCACAATCACATCACCACACTCTGACCACACCACACAATCACATCACCACACAATCACATCAGCACACACTGACCACACCACACACTGACCACACCGCACAATCACATCACCACACACTGACAACACCGCACAATCACATCACCACACACTGACCACACCACACAATCACATCACCACACACTGACCACACCACACAATCACATCACCACACTCTGACCACACCACACACTGACCACACCACACAATCACATCACCACACACTGACCACACCGCACAATCACATCACCACACACTGACCACACCACACAATCACATCACCACACACTGACCACACTACACAATGACCACACCACACAATCACATCACCACACACTGACCACACCGCACAATCACATCACCACACACTGACCACACCACACAATCACATCACCACACACTGACCACACCATACAGTTATCACACAACACAATTAACACTCCACACTCTGACTACACCATACAATTACAGCAGGACACAATAACATGACGCACTGATCCAGTAATCACAGTACCACACTCTGACTACATCACATAATCACAGGACCACACTCTGACTACATCACACGGTGGCCACAGCAAATAGCGACCACTTTTTTTTTACAAAACTATAAAAGTTAATTTACATAGCAATCACACAAGGTGCAGACATTCAGGATTTACAAAATAGCAAAAACACTCAGATTAAAATATGGTTACTACCCTCTATTAGACAATCAATACCCCGGGGGGCCCACCACTCCTGGAAGTCCCCCAATGTACCCATTGTGAGCACATGATCCCTCTCTGAGGACAGCCGGGCACGAATGTACCCTCGTAAAAGGGGCCGGCAGTCGGCGTGGGCAGCTTTCCACTTTCCACCTCCCAGACCCATCAATGGTCATCTTGGCCAGGCCCAAGAGCAAGCCCACCGGGAGATTCTCCCCACAACCTGAGCCTTCTGAACTGAGTGCCCGTATATGAGGAGCATAGTGCTAAATTGAGCAATAGCTCCCTGAGAAACTCAAACTTCTCATACTCCATATAAGCATGATACACTGACTCTCCCACCCACAGAATGGACAGGTGGATGGGGATGCCCGAAGCAACACTTTCCACCTCAGGTCCCACTGTACAAGGGACACACCCCTGCTTAAACAGACTTCCACTAAGGACCTCCTCTGCTGCCAAAGAGTAACACAGACCATTAAGGAGAGTCCGGTCAGCAGACGAAGGCAAGAAAGCGAAAGGTGTACACATCAATGAGTATATTGGGGAGGGGTGCAGCTGGAACCCCTCCACTACCCTGTACCCTCCCAACACCCATCGTAATAGGATCAGGACCAGACTCCCCAGCAGCCAGAGCACAAACCCAAACCCTCCGTAGTTCCCAGTGGAAGAGCATGCCGGGATCCACGTGTCCTCCTCCAGGCAGCATCCCCAGTGGAGAAAATGTGTCACAGCACCTGTCATCTCAGAGGGTGTTCACAGTACAGGTATCTCTGCAGGGCCCTGAGGCGGAGAGCCATTAGCTAGGTGTGCACACACACCAATGACTGACCGCCCTCTGATTTTGAAAGACTCTGGACCGCTGCAGAGCCCCAATGCCTCCTATTGCACCAGAAGTCTGCCAGCCTCTTCTGGGTCCGGGAGACAAATGCAGTGGGTGGGACTAAAGTAATCAGCTGGTACCATACTATGGATGTGACCAGCTGATTGATAGTTAAAGCCCTTTCCCGGCAGGAGATCGCACAAAGGAGGCCCAACCAGCACACTAGCCAGGCAGAGATCTTTGTCTCTAAATCCCGCCAGTTTGCAGGCCAAGCCTCCACCATCAAGCTCAAGTAGAGGAGGTGGGTGGTACTCCACGCAAATGACCTCAACCCCTCCACTAGGAAGTCCACCTGCCACTGACCCACCAAGAGGCCCATACTCTTCTCCCAATTGACCCTTGCAGAGGATACAGCCAAGAAGAACTGCTGGCAGTCTCGCATCTGGGTCAGAGACCATAAGGAGATGTCATCAGCATAAACCAAAAGGACAACCTCCATGGCTGGTTCACATAGAGCCAAATCCGGGTCAGAAAATGTGGAGTCTTTGTGGGTGTAGTTAAGAAACAGCAAGGGTGAAAAAAAAATTATGGCAATCGTATATCAGCCTCCAACCAGTAATCAAGATGTCAGGTTGAAATTGCAAAGAGAGCTGGAAAAAGCGTGGAATAAGGGTAATGACACAACGGTAATGGGAGACTTCAATATGCAAGGGGATCGGGAAAATCATGTTGTTATCGGATTGCAAGAGAGGGAATTTGTGAATGCCTATGATATGGCGTTTTAGAGCAGTTTGCGCTTGAGCCTACTCGGAGAAAGGCTATCTTAGATTTGGCATTGTGTAATAGCCCAGATCTTATAAGGGTGCTTAATGTAAAGGAACCCATAGGAGACAGTGAACATAATATGATTGAATTCATACTGCAGTTTGAGGGGGAGAAGAATAAGTCACATGTATCAGTATCACAATAGAGTAAAGGGATTTACAGAGGCATGTTTCTCGCTGTTACTACAGAAGCCAGAAGGCACACACTCAGCGATTCAGGAATAGCTTCTTCCCCTCTACCATCCGATTCCTAAATGGACATTGAATCTTTGGACACTATCTCACTTTTTTTAAAAATATACAGTATTTCTGTTTTTGCATGTTTTTTTAAAATCTATTCAATATACGTAATTGATTTACTTGTTTATTTATTATTATTATTTTTATTTATTTTTTTCTCTGCCAGATTATGTATTGCATTGAACTATTGCTGCTAAGTTAACAAATTTAATGTCACATGCCATTGATAATAAGACAATAAGATCTTAAGATATAAGAACAGAAGAAGGCCATTTGGCCCATCGAGTCTGCTCTGCCATTCAATCATGGGCTGATACAATTCTTCCAGTCATCCCCACTCCCCTGCTTTTACCCCATACCCTTTGATGCCCTGGCTAATCAAGAATCTATCTCTGTCTTAAATGTACCCAATCACTTGGCCTCCACAGCCACTCATGCAACAAATTGATGGAGAAGGGATGCGCTCAGCCCGAAGATGTAGGGGAGAAGAAAGAAAAGGATAATAAATTTGAATGCATTGTTGGGGATGAAAAGAGAGGAGGAGGTGGAGAGTATCTTAAATGTATCTATTTTAATGCTAGGAGCATTGTAAGAAAGGTGGATGAGCTTAAAGCGTGGATTGATACCTGGAATTATGATGTTGTAGCTATTAGTGAAACATGGTTGCAGGAAGGGTGTGGTTGGCAACTAAATATTCCTGGATTTAGTTGCTTCAGGTGTGATAGAGTAGGAGGGGCCAAAGGAGGAGGTGTTGCATTGCTTGTCCGAGAAAATCTTATGGCGGTGCTTTGGAAGGATAGATTAGAGATCTCCTCTAGGGAGGCTATTTGGGTGGAATTGAGGAATGGGAAAGGTGTAGTAACACTGATAGGAGTGTATTATAGGCCACCTAATGGGGAGCGTGAGTTGGAAGAGCAAATGTGTAAGGAGATAGCAGATATTTGTAGTAAACACAAGGTGGTGATTGTGGGAGATTTTAATTTTCCATACATAGATTGGGAAGCTCATTCTGTAAAAGGGCTGGATGGTTTAGGGTTTGTGAAATGTGTGCAGGATAGTTTTTTGCAACAATACATAGAAGTACCGACTAGAGATGGGGCAGTGTTGGATCTCCTGTTAGGGAATGCGATAGGTCAGCTGACAGATGTATGTGTTGGGGAGCACTTCGGGTCCAGTGATCACAATAGCATTAGCTTCAATATAATTATGGAGAAGGACAGGACTGGACCTAGAGTTGAGATTTTTGATTGGAGAAAGGCTAACTTTGAGGAGATGCGAAGGGATTTAGAGAGAGTGGATTGGGTCAAGTTGTTTTATGGGAAGGATGTAATAGAGAAATGGAGGTCATTTAAGGGTGAAATTATGAGGGTACAGAATCTTTATGTTCCTGTTAGGTTGAAAGGAAAGGTTAAAGGTTTGAAAGCACCATGGTTTTCAAGGGATATTAGAAACTTGGTTTGGAAAAAGAGGGATGTCTACAATAGATATAGGCAGCATGGAGTAAAGGAATTGCTCGAGGAATATAAAGAATGTAAAAGGAATCTTAAGAAAGAGATTAGAAAAGCTAAAAGAAGATACGAGTTTGGTTTGGCAAATAAGGTGGAAGTAAATCCGAAAGGTTTCTACAGTTATATTAAAAGCAAGAGGATAGTGAGGGATAAAATTGGTCCCTTAGAGAATCAGGGTGGTCAGCTATGTGTGGAGCCGAGGGAGATGGGAGAGATTTTGAACGATTTCTTCTCTTCGGTATTCACTAAGGAGAAGGATATTGAATTGTGTAAGGTGTGGGAAACAAGTAAGGAAGTTATGGAACCTATGACAATTAAAGAGGTGGAAGTACTGACGCTTTTAAGAAATTTAAAAGTGGATAAATCTCCGGGTCCTGACAGGATATTCCCCAGGACCTTGAGGGAAGTTTGTGTAGAGATAGCAGGAGCTCTGACGGAGATCTTTCAGATGTCATTAGAAACGGGGATTGTGCCGGAGGATTGGCGTATTGCTCATGTGGTTCCATTGTTTAAAACGGGTTCTAGAAGTAAGCCTAGCAATTATAGACCTGTCAGTTTGACATTAGTGGTGGGTAAATTAATGGAAAGTATTCTTAGAGATAGTATTTGTAATTATCTGGATAGACAGGATCTGATTAGGAGTAGCCAGCATGGATTTGTGCGTGGAAGGTCATGTTTGACAAACCTTATTGAATTTTTTGAAGAAGTTACGAGGAATGTTGACGAGGGTAAGGCAGTGGATGTAGTCTATATGGACTTCAGCAAGGCCTTTGACAAAGTTCCACATGGAAGGTTAGTTAAGAAGGTTCAGTCGTTAGGTATTAATGCTGGAGTAATAAAATGGATTCAACAGTGGCTAGATGGGAGATGCCAGAGAGTAGTCCCATCTTAATTGGATAATTGTTTATCGGGATGGAGGCCGGTGACTAGTGGGGTGCCTCAGGGATCTGTTTTGGGCCCAATGTTGTTTGTAATATACATAAATGATCTGGATGATGGGGTGGTAAATTGGATTAGTAAGTATGCCGATGATACTAAGGTAGGAGGTGTTGTGGATAATGAGGTGGGTTTTCAAAGCTTGCAGGGAGATTTATGCCGGTTAGAAGAATGGGCTGAATGTTGGCAGATGGAGTTTAATGCTGAGAAGTGTGAGGTTCTACATTTTGGCAGGAATAATCCAAATAGAACATACAGGGTAAATGGTAGGGCTTTGAGGAATGCAGTGGAACAGAGAGATCTAGGAATAACAATGCATAGTTCCCTGAAGGTGGAGTCTCATGTAGATAGGGTGGTGAAGAAGGCTTTTGGAACGCTGGCCTTTATAAATCAGAGCATTGAGTACAGAAGTTGGGATGTAATGTTAAAATTGTACAAGGCATTGGTAAGGCCAAATTTGGAATATTGTGTACAGTTCTGGTCACCAAATTATAGGAAAGATATCAATAAATTAGAGAGAGTGCAGAGACGATTTACTAGGATGTTACCTGGGTTTCAGCACTTAAGTTACAGAGAAAGGTTGAACAAGTTAGGTCTCTATTCATTGGAGTGTAGAAGGTTGAGAGGGGATTTGATCGAGGTATTTAAAATTTTGAGAGGGATAGATAGAGTTGATGTGAATAGGCTGTTTCCATTGAGAGTAGGGGAGATTCAAACGAGAGGACATGATTTGAGAGTTAGGGGGCAAAAGTTTAAGGGAAACACAAGGGGGTATTTCTTTACTCAGAGAGTGATATCTGTGTGGAATGAGTTTCCTGTAGAAGTAGTAGAGGCCAGTTCAGTTGTGTCATTTAAGGTAAAATTGGATAGGTATATGGACAGGAAAGGAGTGGAGGGTTATGGGCTGAGTGCGGGTAGGTGGGACTAGGTGAGATTAAGAGTTCGGCACGGACTAGGAGGACCGAGATGGCCTGTTTCTGTGCTGTGATTGTTATATGGTTATAAATTCCACAGATTTACCACTCTCTGACTAAAGTAATTTCTCCACATCTCTGTTCTAAATGGACATCCTTCAATCCTGAAGTCATGCCCTCTTGTCCTAGAATCCCCTACAATGGGAAATAACTTTGCCATATCTAATCTGTTCAAGCCTTTTAATATTCGGAATGTTTCTCTGAGATCCCCCCTCATTCTCCTGAACTCTGGGGAATACAGCCTAAGAGCTCCCAGAAGTTCCTCATATGGTAACCCGTTCATTCCTTGAATTATTCTCATGAATCTTCTCTGAACCATCTCCAATGTCAGTATATCCTTTCTAAAATAAGGAGCCCAATAATAAGCCTGATTCTGATTCTGATGAGAGAGGAGCTTGCCCAGGTGGATTGGAGGAGGATACTGGTGGAAATTATGGCAGAGCAGAGATGGCTGAAGTTTCTGGGAACAGTTCAAAAGGTGCAGGATAGATATGTCCCTCAGAAGAAGTTGTTCTCAAATGGCAGGGGTAGGCAACCGTGGCTGACAAGGGAAGTTAAGGACTGCATAAAAGCCAAGGAAAAGGCATATCAGGTAGTCAATGTGAATGGGAAGTAGGATGATTGGGATGGTTTTAAAATCTAACAAAAGGCAACTAAAAAAATCTATAAGAAGGTAAAAGATGAAATATGAGGGAAATCTAGCAAATAATATAAAGCAGTATACTGAAAGTTTTTTTTTTCAGTTATATAGAGAGTACCACGGAGGTGAGAGTTGATATTAGTCAACTGGAAAATGATGCTGGTGAGGTAGTAATGGAGGACAAAGAAATGGCAGAGGAACATAAGTAGGTATGATGTATTGTGTGTTGGCATCCATCAGCTGTGGGATTGAGTTCAAGAGCAGTGAGGTAATGTTACAGCTATGCGAGACCTTGGTCAGACCCCACTTGGAGTACTGTGCTCAGTTCTGGCCACCTCACTACAGGAAGGATGTGAATGCTTTCAAGAGAGTGCAGAGGAGCTTTACAAGGATGTTGCCTGGATTGGAGAGTGTCCCCGATGAGAAAAGCTTGAGTGAACTTGGCCTTTTCTCCCTGGAGCAACAGAGGATGAGAGGTGACTTGATAGAGGTGTATAAGATGATGAGAGGTATTGATTATGTGGATAGGTAGATTTTTCCCAGGGCTGAAATGGCTAACATGAAGGGGCATAGATTTAAGGTGCTCTCTCTGAAGTAGGGACAGAGGAGATGTCAGGGTAAGTTTTTCTCACAGAGAGTGGTGGATGCACTGCCAGTGATGGTGGTGGAGGCGGATACAGTGGCATCTTTTAAGAAACCCTTAGATAGGTACATGGAGCTTAGAAAAGTAGAGGTCTATGCAGTAGGGCTAGGCAGTTTCTAGAATCGGTTACATGGACAACACAACATTGTGGGCTGAAGAGCCTGTAATGTGCTGTAGATTTCGATGTTCTAAGTACTTTGCATCTGTCTTCACTGTGCAAGACACCAGCAGTGTGCCAGAGGTCTGTGAGTGTCAGGGAGCTGGTGTGAGAGCCATTACTATTATAAAGGAAAAAGTTCTAGGCAAACTCAAAGGTCTTAAGGTGGATAAGTCACCTGGGCCAGACTATACCCCAGAGTCTTGAGAGAGGTTGCTGAAGAGATAACAGATGAATACACTGATCATAATTTTTCAGGAATTATTTGATTCTGGCATGGTCCTGGAGAACTGGAAGACTGCAAATGTCACTCCACCCTTTAAAAAGGGAGGAATGTGAAAGAAAGGAAATTATAGGCTAGTCAGCATAACCTCAGTGGTTGGGAAAGTGTTAGAGTCTGTAGTTAAGGATAAGGTTTCGGGGTACTTGGAGATTAATGATAAAATAAGTGAAAGTCAGCTTGGTTTCTGTAAAGGGAATTCTTGCCTGACAAATCTGTTAGAGTTCTTCACGGAAGTAACAAGCAGGGACGACAGAGGAGAGGCAGTGGATGTCATTTACTTGGATTTTCAGAAGACGTTTGATAAGGTGCCACACGTGAGGCTGCTTAACAAGATAAAATCCCATGGTATTACAGGAAAGATACTGGTATGGATAGCGGAAAGTCCAAAGGAGGTTCACGAGGATGATGCCAGGAATGAAGGGGTTAACATATGAGGAGTGTTTGGCAACTTTCGGCTTGTACTCACTGGAATTTAGAAGAATGCAGAAGGCTCTCATTGAAACCTACCAAATGTTGAAAGAGCTAGATAGGGTGGATACGGATAGGATGTTGCCTATGGTGGGGATAACCAGAACTAGAGGGCACAGCCTCAAAACTCAGGGGCAACCCTTCAGAACAGAGGTAAGGAGGAATTTTTTTTAGCCAGAGAGTAGTGAATCTGTGGAATGCTCTGCCACAGACTGTGGTGGAGGCCAAGTCCATGCGTGTATTTAAAGCAGAAGTTGATCATTTCCTGATCGGTCAGGATGTCAAAGGATACAGTGAGAAGGCAAGTGTATGGGGTTGAGTGGGATCCAGGATCAGCCATGATGGAATGGTGGTGCCGACTCAATGGGCTGAATGGCCTAATTCTGCTCCTATGTCTTATGGTGTTAATGACCACACTGGGTACTGACTGCACTGCACTCTGACCACACCACAATCACATCACCACACACTAATCATACCATACACTGACCACACCACACAATCACATCACCACACACTGACCACACCACACAATCACATCACCTCACACTGACCACACCACCCAATCACATCAGAACACACTGACCACACCACACAATCACATCACCGCACACTGACCACACCACACAATCACATCACCACACACTGACCACACCGCACAATCACATCACCACACACTAATCATACCATACACTGACCACACCACACAATCACATCACCACACACTGACCACACCACACAATCACATCACCTCACACTGACCACACCGCACAATCACATCACCACACACTGACCACACCCCACAATCACATCACCACACACTGACCACACCGCACAATCACATCACCTCACACTGACCACACCACACAATCACATCACCACACACTGAGCACACCGCACAATCACATCACCACACAATCACATCACCACACAATCATATCACTGCACACTGACCACACCGCACAATCACATCACCACACACTGAGCACACCACACAATCACATCACCACACACTGACCACACCGCACAATCACATCACCACACACTGACCACACCACACTCTGACCACACCACACACTGACCACAACACACAATCACATCACCACACACTGACCACACCACACAATCACATCACCACACACTGACCACACCGCACAATCACATCACCGCACACTGACCACACCGCACAATCACATCAGCACACACTGACCACACCACACAATCACATCACCGCACACTGACCACACCGCACAATCATATCACCACACACTGACCACACCACACAATCACATCACCACACAATCACATCACCGCACACTGACCACACCGCACAATCACATCAGCACACACTGACCACATCACACAATCACATCACCACACTCTGACCACACCACACAATCACATCACCACACACTGACCACAGCACACAATCACATCACCACACACTAATCATACCATACACTGACCACACCACCCACTGACCACACCACACAATCACATCACCACACACTGACCACACCACACAATCACATCACCGCACTCTGACCACACCACACAATCACATCACCACACACTGACCACACCACACACTAATCATACCATACACTGACCACACCACCCACTGACCACACCACACAATCACATCACCACACACTGACCACACCACACAATCACATCACCACACACTGACCACACCACACAATCACATCAGCACACACTGACCACACCACACAATCACATCACCACACCCCACAATCACATCAGCACACACTGACCACACTTTGAGCTGACACTGATCAGATGCTCACCAGATGCTAATCAAACACTGACCTTCTACTGACTATACTGATAGTGAACACAAAGAACGGATGATGCTGGATTGTAATACTAAGTCTGCACCTGTGCTTCCAGGTTGCGTCTGACAGCAACAGACCGGGGAACGCCAAGGCTAGTGGGCACAGCCACACTCTCCATCATCATTCTGGACCTGAACGACAACAGCCCCACCATCCCCTTACCCCATGAGATTCGGGTGGCAGAGAGTAAGTGACGACAACATCTACCACTATCCTATGCTCCCTCAGTATTTCCCCTTCCCACAGTGTGTTGTCCCATCAATACCACTTTTTTAAAACAAAACTACAGAAGTTTATTTACAAAACAAATACACAGGGTACAGACATTCAGTATTTACAAGACTGTGAGTACACTCAGATTAAAATATAGTTACTACCGTCTATTAAACAGTCAATATCCCGGAAGGGAAGGGGGTCACCATGCCCAGAAATCCCCACTGAACCCATAATGGTCGCATACTCCCTCTCTGAGACCCTGGCACGATGTATCCCTGGAAGAGGGCAGGCAGTCGGATCGGACAGAGTCCTAGACAAATCCATGAATGGCCAGCAGGGCCAGGCTCAAGAGCAAGCCTACCAGGACATCCTCTGGGCGATTCCACCCCCCCAACACCCTGCCCCTGCTAGGTGCCCATAAACCAGGAGCACGGGGCTGCAGGGCAGCAGAACCTGAGGAGCAGCCCCTTCAAATATTCAAACCAGGGGCTGCAGCCTCTCGCAGTCCATGTAGACATGGTTACATGGACTCCTCCCATCCACAGGAAGCACAGGTGGCCAGGGTAGCAGTGAACCCAGTCAAGAAACTTTTACACAGTATGTGAGGAAACCTGCAGATGCTGGAAACACACAAAATGCTGGAGGAACTCAGCAGGCCAGGCAGCATCTGCGGAAAAGAGTAAACAGTTGATGTTTCGGGCCGAAACCCTTCATTAGGACTGGGGAAAAGGATGAGAAAACAGAATAAAAAGTTGAGGGGAGGGCAGGAAGAAGTGGCAGACGGTCAGTGATAGAAAAACCTGGGAGGTGTGAGGGGTGAAGTAGATTGGTGAAAGAGATAAGGTGCTGGAGAACGGGGAATCTGATAGGAGACAGTAGAAGACCATGGAACAAAAGGAAAGTGAGGAGCACGAGAGGGAGGTGATGGGCAGGTAAGGGGATGAGGAGGGAGAGGGAAAAGGGAATGATGAAGGAGGAAATCGATGTTCATGCTATCAGGTTGGAGGTTACCCAGACAGTACAGGCCTGTGCAGCGCCCTCCACAATGGTTCCCTGTATACAGGGGAAAACCCCTGCTTGGAGAGACATCCACTAGGGCCTCCCTCACTGCCTAATGGTAAGACAGACGGCCATGGCATGTCCAGATGGCAAGCGAGGACAGTGACGAGAAGAAAGTGCAAGAGTAGTCCATATAGGAACCATCCCAGCACGTCAGGAACGGCACAGAAGGTACTTTGTGAGGCAGCTAATTCCGTGTGGGACCTATTCAAAAGGAGATCTTGGGGTTTGTGTTGCATAAGCACCTCTGGTGGAGCTGGGATAGGCACGGCTGGGGCCACTTCAGTCTCGAGGCACCTTCACACCCACCGAGACGGGATGGGAAATGACCTGTCCTACGGCCTGAGCGCCACTCCATGCAGGCACAAGAGCACTCTGACCAGAGAAGACCCTATCTCAGACCCGCAGTAGCTCCCAGGAAAAAACCTGGCAGCTCCCACATAGCAGCATGACTGATGCTGGGAGCTGCATACCCTGAATGCAATGTTTTCTGCCAAGGAAGTATGTCAACGGTGTGGCATCTCAGAGGGTGCTCAGTGTACATGTATTTCTCCACTCCTGAGGCGGAGAGTTGCCAGCTGGGTACGTACACCAATGTCTGACCATCTTCCACAATTGGAAGACTCAGGACTGCAGCGAAGACCCAAAGCCACCTGGTGTCCTAGAAGTCATCTACCAATTTCCACTGGGTCCTGGCAACAAATACAGTGGGTGGGACTACAGTGATCAGTCAATACCAAAACATAGAGGCTACCAGCTGGTTAATGTCCAATGCCCTGCCGGTACAACATTATGCAGAGTAGACCTGACCAGTGTCCCAGCTGGGCAGAGACTCTCATCCCTTAAGCCCCACCAGTTCATCAACCAAGTCTCCACAGTGGAACTTAGGTAGACCCTCAACAGAGGAGGTGTGTGGTGCTCTACACAAATGGTCTTGGCTCCTCTGGCAGGGTGTCCCTATCCCACTGACCCACTAAATGACCAGAGCACTTTCCCCGGCAGAGGACACGGCTGAGGAGATCTGCTGACAGTCTCGTATCCTCTATAGGTCAACAGGGCCAGTGATCAAAAGGGCAATATCATCAGCAGAAGCCGAAAGGACTACCGTCACCTCTGGTTCACACAGAGCCAGATGTGGCATCTGCTTCCAAAAGCAGCATAGGAAAGACTCTAAGCAGATTGAATAGAGTTGCTCCGACGTCTGTCACCCTGATGCTCCCCTCACCCACCCCCAAAGCTAAAGGGCGTTGTCAAGGATCCATTGACCTTTATCAGGCACTCTGTGGCAGCGTACATTAGACAGACACGGGCAACAAAATGTGGTCCGAGTGTGAACACGTGCAGGGAGAGTCCCAAGGAGGTAGCCATGATCCACCCTGTCAAATGCCTTCTCCTGATTGCAAGAGAGAAAGGCAACAGACAACCCAGCCTCACAGGGCAAGCAGATCAGGTCCTGGACAAGATAGATGTTGTCCTGAATGGCCCAGCCCAGGACCATGTAGGACTGGTCTGGGTGGATCACTGGGGACAGCAAGGAACCCATTGCCCAGGCATAGATCTTATCACAGGAAAGACACTGGGCAACAGGCAACGAAGATCTACCTTCTTCAGCAGCTGGACCACGACTGCCTTACACCATGAGAGGGGCATCTTCCCTGTCAACAGGCTTTTGCCCAGAATCCTGGTGTAGTCAGCACACTGTATGTCCCAGAAAGTCTGGAGAAATTTTACAGTCAACCCATCCAAGCCCGGGGACTTGTCATGACCCTCAGTACTCTGTGGTTAACGTTGATCTTCTAAGTTTCTCAAGTACCTGCATTATTTTAACTAGAGCCATTAACTAGAGCCTGTACCTTCAGTTTAATCTTGTCAAGTTAATTGTGACTGGCACGTGTTTCCTGCATTCTATGATTATTTAAAGAGGACTCTCGTTTAGTGCCTTAGTGGAGTCATTGTGTTGCAGAGAACGATTTGTCTCACAGTGTCACTCAGTCATTCCTCTGAGCCTCTGTTGGTATTCCTGTGCATAACCTCCTGTTTCCATCTCCTCATGGGGAATTGGCTGCTCTCCGCTCCTGGGGTTGATTCTTTGTCAGTGCTTCTCGTGATTGAGGTCACCTTCCGCTGCACAGGTTGAGTTAATGCCAGAAACTGCAGTGACAGACAGAGCCTCTCATTCCTCCACACTTCAGTCTACTTCTGTGAGCACATGCCGTGACAGGGCTTGCCTACCCATAGCTGATTAAGGGCACTGGTCAAATCCTCCAGCAACAGGGAAGGAACTCCCTATGCCTCCTCAATAAATGGGTCCAGTGAGAACAGGGTCGCATAAAATTAGCGAACTTCATTAGCGACCAGCAGCTCCATGTTGCCTGCACACAGCCCTCCTTATCTCTGGAGAGTAAAAGAAGGGTGAGGCATGGTCCAGATCTTGTAACAGCTGGATCCTAGACCTGACAAAAGCATCTCGGGACCCCTCAGGCTGCAGATCTCAGTGCTTCCTTTTTCCCTTGGTACTTCTGCCAAAGGAGCAGGTCTCCTGTGGTAGTGGTCAGCTGAGACTCCAGCTCTTTCTCAAGCTGCTTGATCTGGGACAGACATTCTTGGTTGACCCTCACACATTCCTTTCAAACAAGTTGAACATGAATTTTGTGCACATCACATGAAGACCTCTGGGAGGGGAAACCCCTCTGCTCTCCCCCCCAGGCTTCTCATAACAGATGGAACGAGACCTGGAATCGGCCATCCTCCAGTAACCTGCTGTTGAAATGCTAGTATGCAGCCCCCGACTGCGTAGGCAGCAGGTTAAGTTCCATCCACACCAGGCAGTGGTCCGAGAATGGTACCAGCTACATGAAGGCTGTCAACACATTGGGGAGGCCCAGGAGCAGAGCACAGCAAGTAGTTTCTCGCAGGTTGGCGACGCTTCTTTAACAGGAAAGCTTTACGGGTGTTCGGACATTCCACCAATCAGTGGTGGAAGCAGAGCACAGAGACAAATAGGAGTACAGAAGGGACAAGGAACCATTGTTGTGAGTAGGTCAGTGGTGAGAGTGGGAGTGTCAGGCTTTGGCTCAGAGGAGGATTGGGCTCAAAAGAAGCGTTGGCTCTGGGTAATTTTCTGTTAAGGTTCCCTTTTGCTGTACTTAGTATAGTAATTGGCCGTTGTGTGTTCTGCATGCTGGATGTTACTAAGGTAGATGTTGCAGATGATACTAAGGGAGGTGGCATTGTGGATAATGAAGTAGGGTTTCAAAGTTTGCAGAGAGATTTAGGCCAGTTAGAAGACTGGGCTGATCGATGGCAGATGGAGTTTAATGCTGATAAGTGTGAAGTGCTACATTTTGGTAGGAATAATCCAAATAGGACATACATGGTCAATGGTAGGGCACTGAGGAATGCAGTAGAACAGACTGATCTAGGAATAATAGTGCATAGTTCCCTGAAGGTGGAATCTCATGTGGATAGGGTGGTGAAGAAAGCTTTTGGTATGTTGGCCTTTATAAATCAGAGCATTGAGTATAGGAGTTGGGATGTAATGTTAAAATTGTACAAGGCATTGGTAAGGCCAAATTTGGAGTATTGTGTACAGTTCTGGTCACCGAATTATAGGAAAGATGTCAACAAGTTAGGTCTTTATTCTTTGGAACGTAGAAGGTTGAGGGGGGACTTGATAGAGGTATTTAAAATTATGAGGGGGATAGATAGAGTTGACGTGGATAGGCTTTTTCCATTGAGAGTAGGGGAGATTCAAACAAGAGGACATGAGTTGAGAGTTAGAGTGCAAAAGTTTAAGGGTAACACAAGGGGGAATTTCTTTACTCAGAGAGTGGTATCTGTGTGGAACGAGCTTTCAGTAGAAGTGGTAGAGGCAGGTTCGGTATTGTCATTTAAAGCAAAATTGGATAGGTATATGGACAAGAAAGGAATGGAGGGTTATGGGCTGAGTGCGGGTCAGTGGGACTAGGTGAGAGTAAGCATTTGGCACGGACTAGAAGGGCCGAGATGGCCTGTTTCCGTGCTGTAATTGTTATATGGTTATATGTTGGAGTCCTGGGAGACCCACAGTCTCCCAGGGAACTACGTCTGCGTGAAGTGCATCTGGCTGAAACTCCTTGAAGACCGTGTTAGGGATCTGGAGCAGCACCTGGGTGACCTTCGGCTTAAACGGGGGAGTGAGGAGATAATCGATCAGAGTTACAGGGAAGTAGTCACCCCGAAGTTGAAGGAGACGAGTAGCTGGGTGACCGTCGGGAGAAATGGAAACGTGAATAGGCAGTTATCGCAGTTGAGTTCAAGAGCCATGAGGTAATGTTACAGCTATATAAAACCTTAGTTAGACCCCATTTGGAGTACTGTGTTCAATTCTGGTCACCTCACTACAGGAAGGATGTGGATACTATAGAGAAAATGCAGAGGTGATTTACAAGGATGTTGCCTGGTTTGGAGAGCATGCCATATGAGAATAGGTTGAGTGAACTTGGTCTTTTCTCCTTAAAGCGACAGAGATGAGAAGTGACCTGATAGGGGTGTATAAGATGATGTGAGGCATTGATCGTGTGGATAGCTAGAAGCTTTTTCCCAGGGTTGAAATGGCTAACACAAGGGAGATAGTTCAAGGTGCTTGGAAGTAGGTACAAGGGGGATGTCAGGGGTAAGTTTTTCCACACAGAGAGTGGTGAGTGCGTAGAATGAGCTGCCAGCGACGGTGGTGGAGACAGATACAATAGGGGTCTTTTAAGAGCCTCTTAGATAGGTACATGCAGCTTAGAAAAACAGAGGGCTATGCAGTAGGGCAATTCTCAGCAGTTTCTAGAGTAGGTTCCATGGTCAGTTCAACACTGTGGCCCAAAGGGTCTGTAATGTGCCGTAGATTTCTATGTTCTATGATGCTGCTTACCAAGTTAAGTGTCCATGGTATTACAGGAAAGTTACTAACATGGTGAGCATTGGCTGATTGGTAGGTGGGAATAAAAGGATCCTTTTCTGGTTGACTAGTGGTGTTTCACAGGGGTCGTCATTGGGACCACTTCTTTTAATGTTGTATATCAATGATTTAGATGATGGAATAGATGGCTTTCTTGCCAAGTTTGCAGGTGATACAAAGATTGGTGGAGGGGCAGGTAGTGTTGAGAAACCAGGTAGGATGCATAAGGACTTAGACAGATTAGGAGAATGGGCAAGAAAGTGGCAATTGAAATACAATGCTAGAAAATGCATGGTCATGTACTTTGGTAGTAGAAATAAATGTGCGGACTATTTTCTAAATGGGGAGAAAAATCCAAAATCTGAGATGCAAAGGGACTTGGGAGTCCTTGTGCAGAACACTCTAAAGGTTAACTTGCAGGTTGAGTCGGCGGTGAGGAAGGCAAATGCAATGTTAGCATTCATTTCGAGGTCTAGAAAAGGGTCTTTTAAGAGGCTTTTAGGTAAGTACATGGAGCTTAGTAAAATAGAGGGCTATAGGTAAGCCTAGTAATTTCTAAGGTAGGGACATATTCGGCACAGCTTTGTGGGCCAAAAGGCCTGTATTCTGTATTGTGTTGTAGGTTTTCTATGTTCTAATACAAGACCAGGGATGTGATGCTGAGAATTTATAAGGCACTGGTGAGGCCTCACCTTGCGTATTGTGGCACTGGGTCTGTACTTGCTGGAATTTTGGAGGGGTATCTCAATGAAACCTTTTGAATATTAAAAGGACTAGACAGGTGTTTCCCATGGTGGGAGATTCTAAGACAAGAGAGCATTGCCTCAGGATAGAGAAGCGTCCATTTAAAACAGAGACGTGAAGAAATTTCTTTAGCCAGAGGGTGGGGAAATTGTGGATTTTGTTACCACAGCCAGCTATGGAGGCCTGGTCATTGGGTGTATTTAAGGCAGAGATTGTTAGGTTCTTGATTGGACTCAGCATCAAAGGTAACGGGGAGAAGGCCAGGGAATGGGGCTGAAGAGGGGAGAAAAGGATCAGCCATGATAGAATGGCAGAGCAGACTTGATGGGCCAAATTGCCTAATTCTGCTCTTATGCCTTATGATCCTTCCGGACACGCAGGAGACATAGAGCTGGTCAAGTCGCGGTCACCCTCCTCCTCCTGTCATCCTGGAGAAGGCACAGGAGTCAGGATGGAGGTTCCAGGAAATGTTGACCAAATCAAAAGATCCATCCAGCTCTCTCAACAGCTGCACTGACGCTTGACTGTTCTGAGAACCAGAGTGATCTCTCCTTCAAGGGTACAATTGAAATCACCCCCAAGGACAATGCACTCACCTCTGTCAACAGCTTCATTATGCGACAGGTGTGCTTGTATTGGGCTGGACATATTAACAAAGTGTATCAATACACCATCCAAGTGCACGGCAAGATACAGCAAGCGGCCTGGCGACTGGTTGTTTACCAGTATATATCTCCAGCTGGAAGTTTGGGACAAACAATATCACTAGCCCACTCAAAAAGAGCTGAGGTAACTCATGTAGCCTCTCTCATGTCCATCGAGGAGCCAGCTGGGAACAGTGTGGGTTTCCTGCAGGAAGCTTACCACATATCTCTGTTCCCTGAGCATGGAAAGATGAGAGAATCTGCGGTAAGACTCCCTGCCACCATTGATATTATTACTCGCTACTGCGACCTTCATGATTGTGTGACATCTTCATGCCAATGCCCTGGCTGGTGGGAGCTGGCTTCATTACCTGAATAGGGCTTTCAGGAGCTCACTAAAATGACATTAATCCCTCACAACCACACCTGAATCTCTCCCATTTTTAGAGGTAGTGTGGATGGAGCACGCATCCATCCATTGGTCAGAGGCGAGTCAGGGCTTATGTTGTCAGCGCCGAGAGTCAGATAAGAATTCCTGAATTTCCTCCACAGCAACAGTCTGAGATTAACTGCCGAAGATCAGTTGGTCCACGATCTCAGCTTCAAGAGCCCTCCTCTACCCTGTCACTGCATCCCAGGACATCCTCACCCTCGATATCCTGTTCCCTCAGCTACTGCTACCAAGGAAAACAACCTCATCCCCAATGCCCCATTCCAAAAGCTCATCACAGTCCTCAACCACATTGCCATGTACCACACAGTCAACCCAGTCCTCACCCTCACTGTCCCGTTCCCAAGGCCACCCCATTCATCACCGCCACTGCCCTGTTCCCACACGGTCAACCCCAGTCCTCACCCTCACTGTCCCGTTCCCAAGGCCACCCCATTCATCACCGCCACTGCCCTGTTCCCACACGGTCAACCCCAGTCCTCACCCTCACTGTCCCGTTCCCAAGGCCACCCCATTCATCACCGCCACTGCCCTGTTCCCACACGGTCAACCCCAGTCCTCACTCTCACTGTCCCATTTCCACACACTCACCCCAGTCCTCACCCTCACCGTCCCATTCCCACACTCACCCCAGTCCTCACCCTCACTGTCCCATTCCCACACTCACCCCAGTCCTCATCCTCACTGTCCCATTCCCACACTCACCCCAGTCCTCACCCTCACCGTCCCATTCCCACACTCACCCCAGTCCTCACCCTCACTGTCCCGTTCCCACACTCACCCCAGTCCTCACCCTCACTGTCCCAATCCCACACTCACCCCAGTCCTCACCCACACTGTCCCGTTCCCACTCCCTCCCCAGTACTCACCCTCACTGTCCCAATCCCACACTCACCCCAGTCCTCACCCTCACTGTCCCGTTCCCACACTCACCCTCACTGTCCCGTTCCCACACTCCCCCCAGTCCTCACCCTCACCGTCCCGTTCCCACACTCCCCCCAGTCCTCACCCTCACTGTCCCGTTCCCACACACTCTCCCCAGACCTCACCCTCACTGTCCCGTTCCCACACTCCCCCCAGTCCTCACCCTCACCGTCCCGTTCCCACACTCCCCCCAGTCCTCACCCTCACTGTCCCATTCCCACACACTCTCCCCAGTCCTCACCCTCACTGTCCCGTTCCCACACACTCTCCCCAGTCCTCACCCTCACTGTCCCGTTCCCACACTCCCCCAGTCCTCACCCTCACTGTCCCGTTCCCACACTCACCCTCACTGTCCCGTTCCCACACTTACCCCAGTCCTCACCCTCACTGTCCCGTTCCCACACCCTCCCCAGTCCTCACCCTCACTGTCCCAATCCCACACTCACCCCAGTCCTCACCCTCACTGTCCCAATCCCACACCCTCCCCAGTCCTCACCCTCACCGTCCCGTTCCCACACTCACCCCAGTCCTCACCCTCACTGTCCCAATCCCACACCCTCCCCAGTCCTCACTCTCACTGTCCCGTTCCCACACTCACCCCAGTCCTCACCCTCACTGTCCCGTTCCCACACTCACCCCAGTCCTCACCCTCACCGTCCCGTTCCCACACTCACCCCGGTCCTCACCCTCACCGTCCCGTTCCCACACTCACCCTCACTATCCCATTCCCACACTCACCCCACTCCTCACCCTCACCATCCCGTTCCCACACTCACCCCAGTCCTCACCCTCACCATCCCGTTCCCACACTCACCCCAGTCCTCACCCTCACCGTCCCGTTCCCACACTCACCCCAGTTCTCACCCTCACCGTCCCGTTCCCACACTCAACCTCACCGTCCCGTTCCCATACTCACCCCGGTCCTCACCCTCACTGTCCCGTTCCCACACCCTCCCCAGTCCTCACCCTCACTATCCCGTTCCCACATGCACACCCAGTCCTCACCCTCACCGTCCCGTTCCCACACTCACCCCGGTCCTCACCCTCACCGTCCCGTTCCCATACTCACTCCAGTCCTCACCCTCACTGTCCCGTTCCCACACCCTCCCCAGTACTCACCCTCACTATCCCGTTCCCACACTCACCCCGCTCCTCACCCTCACCATCCCGTTCCCACACTCACCCCAGTCCTCACCCTCACCGTCCCGTTCCCACACTCACCCCAGTCCTCACCCTCACTATCCCATTCCCACACTCACCCCGCTCCTCACCCTCACCATCCCGTTCCCACACTCACCCCAGTCCTCACCCTCACCGTCCCGTTCCCACACTCACCCCAGTTCTCACCCTCACCGTCCCGTTCCCACACTCAACCTCACCGTCCCGTTCCCATACTCACCCCGGTCCTCACTTTCACTGTCCCGTTCCCACACCCTCCCCAGTCCTCACCCTCACTATCCCGTTCCCACATGCTCACCCAGTCCTCACCCTCACCGTCCCGTTCCCACACTCACCCCGGTCCTCACCCTCACCGTCCCGTTCCCACACTCACCCTCACCGTCCCGTTCCCATACTCACTCCAGTCCTCACCCTCACTGTCCCGTTCCCACACCCTCCCCAGTCCTCACCCTCACTATCCCGTTCCCACACTCACCCCGTTCCCACACACACTGTCCCGTTCCCACACCCTCCCCAGTCCTCACCCTCACTATCCCGTTCCCACACTCACCCCAGTCCTCACCCTCACTATCCCATTCCCACACTCACCCTCACCGTCCCGTTCCCACACTCACCCCAGTCCTCACCCTCACCGTCCCGTTCCCACACTCACCCCAGTTCTCACCCTCACCGTCCCGTTCCCACACTCAACCTCACCGTCCCGTTCCCATACTCACCCCGGTCCTCACTTTCACTGTCCCGTTTCCACACCCTCCCCAGTCCTCACCCTCACTATCCCGTTCCCACATGCTCACCCAGTCCTCACCCTCACCGTCCCGTTCCCACACTCACCCCGGTCCTCACCCTCACCGTCCCGTTCCCATACTCACTCCAGTCCTCACCCTCACTGTCCCGTTCCCACACCCTCCCCAGTCCTCACCCTCACTATCCCGTTCCCACACTCACCCTCACCGTCCCGTTCCCACACTCACCCCAGTCCTCACCCTCACTATCCCGTTCCCACACTCACCCTCACCGTCCCGTTCCCACACTCGCCCCAGTCCTCACCCTCACCATCCCGTTCCCACACTCACCCCAGTCCTCACCCTCACCGTCCCGTTCCCACACTCACCCTCACCGTCCCGTTCCCACACTCGCCCCAGTCCTCACCCTCACCATCCCGTTCCCACACTCACCCCAGTCCTCACCCTCACCGTCCCGTTCCCACACTCACCCCAGTCCTCACCCTCACCGTCCCGTTCCCACACTCACCCTCACCGTCCCGTTCCCATACTCACTCCAGTCCTCACCCTCACTGTCCCGTTCCCACACCCCTCCCCAGTCCTCACCCTCACTATCCCGTTCCCACACTCACTGTCCCGTTCCCACACCCTCCCCAGTCCTCACCCTCACTATCCCGTTCCCACACTCACCCCGTTCCCACACACACTGTCCCGTTCCCACACCCTCCCCAGTCCTCACCCTCACTATCCCGTTCCCACACTCACCCCAGTCCTCACCCTCACTATCCCATTCCCACACTCACCCTCACCGTCCCGTTCCCACACTCACCCCAGTCCTCACCCTCACCGTCCCGTTCCCACACTCACCCCAGTTCTCACCCTCACCGTCCCGTTCCCACACTCAACCTCACCGTCCCGTTCCCACACTCAACCTCACCGTCCCGTTCCCATACTCACCCCGGTCCTCACTTTCACTGTCCCGTTCCCACACCCTCCCCAGTCCTCACCCTCACTATCCCGTTCCCACATGCTCACCCAGTCCTCACCCTCACCGTCCCGTTCCCACACTCACCCCGGTCCTCACCCTCACCGTCCCGTTCCCATACTCACTCCAGTCCTCACCCTCACTGTCCCGTTCCCACACCCTCCCCAGTCCTCACCCTCACTATCCCGTTCCCACACTCACCCTCACCGTCCCGTTCCCACACTCACCCCAGTCCTCACCCTCACTATCCCGTTCCCACACTCACCCTCACCGTCCCGTTCCCACACTCGCCCCAGTCCTCACCCTCACCATCCCGTTCCCACACTCACCCCAGTCCTCACCCTCACCGTCCCGTTCCCACACTCACCCTCACCGTCCCGTTCCCACACTCGCCCCAGTCCTCACCCTCACCATCCCGTTCCCACACCCTCCCCAGTCCTCACCCTCACTATCCCGTTCCCACACTCACCCTCACCGTCCCGTTCCCACACTCACCCCAGTCCTCACCCTCCCCGTCCCGTTCCCACACTCACCCCAGTCCTCACCCTCACTATCCCCTTCTCACACTCACCCTCACCGTCCCGTTCCCACATGCTCACCCACTACTGGAAAGAGCTTCGCTGAGTGGCCTTTCTTCGGGCATGACACCGTTGTCAGGACTCGTGCGGTGGAGACTTCGCGCCCTCCGTTGGGCAACAGGACCCACAGCCTGTTCCTGTTGCAGGGTAGTGCTGGGCCTACTCGTCTATACTGCTCTCCACCTTGCCTCTATCCCCAGTTGGACATCCCTGCAGCCTCCTCGGTCCGAAAGAAGGTCTCAAGCCACTTTGGCCTTGCCGCCTTTGCAACTGTGTCACCTTAGTTACCCACCCCAGGGTAACACATGGTGGGATTGCGACCTCTGCACTTATGGGGACCCTGACGCTCCTCTCCTTTGGTGAGCACGATGTCCGCGAGTGGTCCGTATCACATTCTGACCCCAGGGCATGACGATCTTCAAAAGGGAACTTCGCTTCGATGTAGGTTACAACTTCAGAGACTGCACCTCACAGGCGACCCCACCCTGTTCAGTCAACCCCTCCCAGGCGGACACCCACTCCTTGCACACCACCCCTACACTGAGGGTGAATCTGCCCCCTCAGACCCCCTTTTCGGCACAGATATCCATCAGACCAGAGGCTGAAATCTTCGGGGATATAGCCCTGGCAGAGAGGGAGTCTGTAGTAGTCTGGTGTACTGACCTCTACCTTGCTGAGGCACAGCAACGACTCACTGATACCTCCTCTTATTTACCCCTTGATCATGACCCCACTAAGGAGCACCAGGCCACTGTCTCCCACACCATCACCAACCTTATCAGCTCTGGGGATCTCCCATCCACTGCCACCAACCTCATAGTTCCCACACCCCACACTTCCCGTTTCTACCTCCTACCCAAGATCCACAAACCTGCCTGTCCAGGTAGACCCATTGTCTCAGCTTGCTCCTGCCCCACCAAACTCATTTCTGCATACCTTGACACTGTTTTATCCCCCCTTGTTCAATCCCTTCCCACCTATGTTCGTGACACTTCTCACGCTTTGCATTTTTTCATTGATTTTAAGTTCCCCGGCCCCCACCGCCTTATTTTCACCATGGATGTCCAGTCCCTATATACCTCCATCCTCCACCAGGAAGGTCTCAAAGCTCTCCACTTCTCTTTGGATTCCAGACCTAACCAGTTTCCCTCTACCACCACTCTCCTCCGTCTAGCGGAATTAGTCCTTACTCGTTGATTTCATTAACTTTGCCTCCAACTTTCACCCTGCCCTCAAATTTACCTGGTCCATTTCTGACACCTCCCTCCCCTTTCTTGATCTTTCCATCTCCATCTCTGGAGATGGCTTATCTACTACAAGTCTACTGACTCTCACAGCTAACCTGAACTATTCCTCTTCTCACCCTGTCTCTTGCAAAAATGCCATCCCCTTGTCGCAATTCCTCCGTCTCTGCAGCATCTGCTCTCAGGATGAGGCTTTTCATTCCAGGATGAAGGAGATGTCTTCCTTTTTTAAAGATGGCAGATGGAGTTTAATGCTGATAAGTGTGAGGTGCTACATTTTGGTAGGACTAATCAAAATAGGACATACATGGTAAATGGTAGGGCATTGAGGAATGCAGTAGAACAGACTGATCTAGGAATAATGGTGCATAGTTCCCTAGAGTGGTGAAGAAAGCTTTTGGTATGCTGGCCTTTATAAATCAGAGCACTGAGTATAGGAGTTGGGATGTAATGTTAAAATTGTACAAGGCATTGGTAAGGCCGAATTTGGAGTATTGTGTACAGTTCTGGTCAACGAATTATAGGAAAGATGTCAACAAAATAGAGAGAGTACAGAGGAGATTTACTAGAATGTTACCTGGGTTTCAGCACCTAAGTTACAGAGAAAGGTTGAACAAGTTAGGTCTTTATTCTTTGGAGTGTAGAAGGTTGAGGGGGGACTTGATAGATGTATTTAAAATTATGAGGGGGATAGATAGAGTTGACGTGGATAGGCTTTTTCTATTGAGAGTAGGGGAGATTCAAACAAGAGGACATGAGTTGAGAGTTAGGGGGCAAAAGTTTAAGGGTAACATGAGGGGGAATTTCTTTACTCAGAGAGTTGTAGCTGTATGGAACTAGCTTCCAATAGAAGTGGCAGAGGCAGGTTCGGTATTGTCATTTAAAGTAAAATTAGATAGGTATATGGACAGGAAAGGAATGGAGGGTTATGGGCTGAGTACAGGTAGGTGGGACTAGGTGAGAGTAAGTGTTCGGCACAGACTAGAAGGGCTGAGATGGCTTGATTCCGTGCTGTAATTGTTATATGGTCATATGGTTATAAAGGGGCTTCCCTTCCTCCACCATCAACTCTGCTCTCAAATGCATCTTTCCCATTTCACGCACATCTGCCCTCACCCCATCCTCCTGCCACCCCACTCGTGATAGAGAGCTATGCGGTAGGAAAATTCTAGGCAGCCTCTAGAATAGGTTACATGGTCAGCACAACATTGTGGGTCGAAGGGCCTATAATGTCTGTAGATGTCTATGTTCTAAATTCACGATCTTGGCCTCTACAGCTGTCTGCAGCAGAGCAATCCACAGATTCAGTGCCATCTGGCTAAGTAAAATCCTCCTGACCTCTGTTCTAAAGGGTCGCTGCTTAATTTTGAGGCTGTGCCCTCTAGTTCTGCATAACCCCACCATAGGAAACATTTTCTCCAATAATGACTTTATCTACTCCTTTCAACGTTCAATAGATTTCAATTAGATCCAACCCCCCCCCCCCCCCACCACCCACCGGCCTCGGCACCGCATTCATTTAAATTCCAGTGAGTACAGGCCCAAAGCTGCCAAAAAATGCTCCTCATATGTTAACCCCTTTATTCCCGGAATCATCCTTGTTAACCTCCTCTGGACTCTCTCCAATGACAACACATCCTTTCTGAGATATGAGGCCCAAAACTGTTGACGATACTCCCAAGTGTGGTCTGACCAGTTCCTTATAAAGCCTCAACATTATCTCCTTGCTTTTATCTTCTATTTCCCTTGGAATAAATGCTATCATTACATTTGCCTTCTTTACCACAGACTCAACATGTAAATTAACCTTCTGGGAGTCTTGCACAAGGACTCTTAAGTTCCCTTGCTTCTCTGATGTTTGAATTTTCTCCCTATTTAGACAATAGTCTTCACTTTTGCTTGTTTTATCAAAATGCATTTTAATACATTTTCCAACACTGTATTCCATCTGCCACTTTTTTGCCCATTCTTCCAATTTGTCTCAGTCCTTCTGCAATTTGAATTGCTTCCTCAGCACTACCTACCCTTCGCCCCATCATCCTATCATCTGCAAACGTTGCCGCAAAGCCATCAATTCCATTATCAAAATCATTGAAAAACAATGTGAAAAGTAGCAGTCCCAATACTGACCCCTGACGAACACCACTAGTCACTAGCAGCCAACCAGAAAAGCCCCCTTTATTCCCACTCGCTGCCACCTGACTGTCACCCATTCCTCTATCCATGCCACTGTCTTTCCTGTAATGCCATGGGATTTTATCTTGTTAGACAGCCTCATGTGTGGCACCTTATCAAATGTCTTTTAAAAATCCAAGTAAGTGATATCCACTGCCACCCCTTTGTCCATCCTGCTTGTTACTTCCCCAAAGAACTCTGAAAGATTTGTCAGGCAAGATTTCCTTGACAGAAACCGTTCTGAATAGACTTATTTTTATCATTAGTCTCCAAGTACCCTGAAACCCCATCCTTAATAACTCTAACACTTTCCCAATCACTTAAGTTAGACTAACTGGCCTATAAGTTCCTTTCTTTTGCCTTTCGCCCTTCTTAAAGAGTGAAGTGACATTTGCAAATTTCCAGTCCTCTGGGACCATGTCAGAATCATGTGATACTTGAAAGATGGTGACCAATGCATCTGCTACCCCTTCAGGACTCTGGGATGTCATCCATCTGGTCCAGGTCACACCCACCTTAAGGCCTTTGAGTTTGCCCAGCAATTTTTCCTTTGTAATAGCAATGGAACTCACTCCTGCTCCTGACTCTTGCGGACCTCCGGCAGATAGCTAGCGTCTTCCACAGTGACGACTGAGGCAAAGTACTTATTATGTTCATCTGCCATTTCTTTACCTCCCAGTACTAACTCACAAACATCATTTTCCAGTAGTCCAATATTAACTCTCACCTCCCTTTTATTCTTTATATAACTGAAAAATATTTTAGTCTCCTGCTTTATATTATTAGCTCATTTGCCCTCATATTTTATCTTTTCCCTTCTTACGGCTTTTTAGTTGCCTTTTGTTGGATTTCAAGAACTTCCCTGTCATCCAACTTCCTATTCACACTTGCTGTGTTACAGTATATGCCCTTTCTTTGTTTTTTATGCAGTCCTTAATTTTCCTTGTCAGCCACGGTTGCCTACACCCCTGCCATTTGAGAACAACTTCTTCTGTGGGACATACCTGTTCTGCACCTTGTGAATTATTCCCAGAAACTTCAGCCATCTCTGCTCTGTCATCATCTCCGCCAGTATCCTCCTCCAATCCACCTGGACAAGCTCCTCTCTCATGCCTCTGTAATTCCCTTTATTCCATTGCGATACTGATACATGTGATTTATGCAGTAATTTCAATTGCAAAACTGCAGTATGAATTCAATCATATTATGATCACTACCTCCTTAGTGTTCTAATTAATAAGATCTGGATTATTACACAACACCCAATTGAAGACAGCCTTTCCCCGAGTAGGCTCAAGCACAAGCTGCTCTGAAAAGCCATCTCATAGGCACTCAACAAATTCCCTCTCCTGCGATCCAACACCAATTTGCTTTTCCCAATCCCCTTGTATACTGATGTCCCCCATTACAATTGTGACATTACCTTTACTACATCCTTTTCCAGCTCCCTTTGCAATTTCAACCCCTCATCTTGGCTACTGTTTGTAGGTAATATACATATGATTCCCATTATGATATTTTTATACTTGCTGTTTAACTTCACCCACAAAGATTTGACATTTTCTGACTCTATGTTACCTCTTTCTAAACATTTAATTCCATCTCTTACCAACAGAGCCACACCACCACCTATACCTTCCTGTCTGTCCTTTTGATACAAAGCATATCCTTTGATACGAAGCTCCCAACTATGGGCTTCTTTCAGCCATGACTCAGTGATGCCTCCAACATCATACTGACCAATCTCTAATTGTGCCATGAGTTCACCCACCTTATTCTGAATACTATGTGCATTTAGATACAGCACCTTCAGTTCTGCATTCTTCACCCTTTTGAAGTTTGCCTCTGTGGTATAATTTAACTCCTTGCACTGGCTGAATCTGTACCCAATTATTAGCTTGCTCTTCCTAAATTCATGTTACACCCATCACTTACTTGTAAACCTGCAGGCTCTTCCCCAACTCTATCATACTGGTTCCCATACCCCTGCCATGCCCAAATCAGAAATCAGAATGCTGCTGAATTAACTCAGTCACAACACTTATCAGTCCATTTCCGACACCTCCCTCCCCTTTCTTGATCTTTCTGTCTCCATCTCTGGAGACGGCTTATCTACTGATATCTACTATAAGCCTACAGACTCTCACAGCTACCTGGATTATTCCTCTTCCCACCCTGTCTCTTGCAAAAATGCCATCCCCTTCTCACAATTCCTCCGTCTCCGCCGCATCTGCTCTCAGGATGAGTCTTTTCATTCCAGGACAAAGGAGATGTCTTCCTTTTTTAATTCCATGTACCATTCCCATTCTGATATGTCTATCCATGGCCTCCTCTACTGTCAAAATGAATCCAAACTCAGGTTGGAGGAACAACACCTTATATACCGGCTGGGTAGCCTCCAACCTGATGGCATGAACATTGACTTCGCTAACTTCAGTTAATGCCCCTCCTCCTCTTCTTACCCCATCCCTGACATATTTAGTAGTTTGGCTTTTTTTCTCTCTCTCTGCCCATCACTCTGCCTGTTCTCCATCTCCCTCTGGTGCTTCCTCCCCTCCTCCTTTCTTTCTCCCGAGGCCTCCCGTCCCATGATTCTTTCCCTTCTCCAGCTCTGTATCACTTTCGCCAATCACCTTTCCAGCTCTTAGCTTCATCCCACCCCCTCTGGTCTTCTCCTATCATTTCGCATTTCCCCCTCCCCCCACTACTTTCAAATCTCTTACTATCTTTCCTTTCAGTTAGTCCTGACGAAGGGTCTTGGCCTGAGACGTCAACAGTGCTTCTCCTTATAAATGCTGCCTGGCCTGCTGTGTTCCACCAGCATTTTGTGTGTATTGTTACTTATCAGTCTTTTCAAGAGCAGTTCTGACAAAAGGTCATGTTCCAATCCTATAGAGCTTTTCAAGGAAGTTAACGAGGAAGTGGATGAAGGCAAGGAAGTGGTATCTGCATGGACTTTAGCAAAGCATTTGACAAGGTCCCACATGGGAGTTTAGTCAAAAGGGTCTGTCACTCAGTGTTCAAGATGAGGTAGTAAATTGGATTAGACATTGGCTTTGTGGGAGAAGTCAGAGAATGACAGTAGATGATTGTTTCTCTGACTGGAGTTCTGTGACTAGTGGCATGCCACAGGGATCAGTGTTGAGTCCATTGTTGTGGGACATCTATTTCAATGATCTGGATGATATTGTGATTAACTGCATCATCAAATTTGCAGATAACATCAAGATTGGAGGTGTAGTGGACTGTGAGGAAAGCTACGTCTTCTTGCCAGTGAACAGTTAGGTGATGACGAGTGTGGTAAAACAAAGGGATCGGGAAATACAGGTCCATAATTTCTTGAAAGTGGCGTTACAGGTAGATAGGATCATAAAGAAACATTTTGGCACATTGGACTTCATAAATCAAAGTACTGAATACAAGAGATAGAATGCTATGTTGAAGTTGTATAAGACATTGGTGAGGCCTAAATTGGAGTATTGTGTGCAGTTTTGGTCACCTACATACAGGAAAGAATTAAATAAGGCTGAAAGAGTAAGATAAAATTTTCAAGGATGGTGCCAAGTCTGGAGGACCTGAGTTGAAAGAGTGAATAGGTTATAGAACTCTATGCCTTGGAACATAGAAGATTGAGAAGAGATTTGATGGAGGTACATAAAATTATGAGGGGTACAGATAGCGTAAATGCAAGCAGGTTTTTTTTTTCCACTGAGATTTAGTAGGACTACAACCAGAGGTCTTGGATTAAAGGTGAAAGGTGAAGTTTAATGGGAACATGAGGGAATATTCTTCATTCAGAGGGTCATGAGAATGTGGAAAAAGTTGCCAGTACATATGGTGCATGCAAGCTCAATTTCAATGTTTAAGCAAAGTTTGGATAGGTACATGAATGGCAGGCATATGGAGGGTTATGGTCCCAGTACAGCTCAATGAGAGTAGCAAATTTAAATTGTTTCAGGATGAACTAGATGGGCTTAAGGGCCTGTTCCTCTGCTGTTCTTTTCTATGGCTCCATGACTGGAAGAGACAAAGTCCCCTCCAGACAAGCAGGGAAGTCTGTGTGATGAAACTCCAGCACTGACCCTCCCAGTGCACAGTCCCAACTTCCAATAAAAGTTGCAGAAACAAACTTTGGTAAGCCAGCAGCCATGTCACTGTTGCAGCCCGAACACAGACTCCACAAAACTCGGCAAATCAGCCTTCCTATAACCATATAACAATTACAGCACGGAAACAGGCCATCTCGGCCCTTCTAGTCTGTGCCGAACACTTACTTTCACCTAGTCCCACTGACCCGCACTCAGCCCATAACCCTCCATTCCTTTCCTGTCCATATACCTATCCAATTTTACTTTAAATGACAATACCGAACCTGCCTCTACCACTTCTACTGGAAGCTCATTCCACACAGCTACCACCCTCTGAGTAAAGAAATTCCCCCTCGTGTTACCCCTAAACTTTTGCCCCCTAACTCTCATCTCATGTCCTCTTGTTTGAATCTCCCCTACTCTCAATGGAAAAAGCCTATCCACATCAACTCTATCTATCCCCCTCATAATTTTAAATACCTCTATCAAGTCCCCCCTCAACCTTCTACACTCCAAAGAATAAAGACCTAACTTGTTCAACCTTTCTCTGTAACTTAAAACTGTCTCTATTTTGTTGACATCTTTCCTATAATTCGGTGACCAGAACTGTACACAATACTCCAAATTCGGCCTTACCAATGCCTTGTACAATTTTAACATCACATACCAACTCCTAAACTCAATGCTCTGATTTATAAAGGCCAGCGTTCCAAAAGCTTTCTTCACCACCCTATCCACACTCGATCCTCTGAGAAGAAAACTGTTGCAGTTCTCTGCCAAAGTTAAAACACCTCTGTTTTACACCCTCCTCATCCTCATTGCTGTTCTTCAGGGTTTGCCCACACACTGACGTCTATCCCAGTGTGTGACCCTCCCTCAGTACTGCCCGTCCCACAGAGCACCCTCCATTAATTGTCAGTCTTGAACATGTGGATTGTGACCAAGCCCTGATCACTGGTCTTAATCAGCCTCTCTCCTGGTAGCCACAGGATGGTGTGGGACTGACCTTCAGGCCAGAAGCCCCAAATTCTGGGGTTTAGACCCTGGTTGGCACAAGAAGTTCCAATATCTTTGGCAGCACTGACCAATCCTTGCTCGGAGTGGGTAATGACTGGGTGCTGGGAGGTGCTCCTGTGACTGATCATAAGACACAGAAGCAGAATTATACCATGCCACCCATTGAGTCTGTTCCGCCACTCGATCATGGCTGATTTATTATCTTTCTCAACCCCATTCCACTGCCTTCTCCCAGATACCTTTCACGCCTGACTAATCAAGAGCCTATCATACTTTGCTTTAAATATACACAATGCCTTAGTCTCCACAATCGTCTGTGGCAATGAATTCCACAGATTCAGCATTCTCTGGCCAAAGAAATTCCTCCTCATCTCTGTTCTAGATGGATGTTCCTCTATTCTGAGGCTATGCTTTCTGGTCCTAGATTACCCCCATCCTCTGCATGTCCATTCCATCTAGAACTTTCAATATGCAATTAAAAAAATTAATCTCATTGAAACCTAAACTCCAGAACCATCAAACACTCCTCATACATTCGTTCCTGGGATCATTCTCATGAACCTGCTCTGGACTCTCTCCCTCTCCAGAACCATCAAACACTCCTCATACATTCGTTCCTGGGATCATTCTCATGAACCTGCTCTGGACCCTCTCCCTCTCCAGAACCATCAAACACTCCTCATACATTCGTTCCTGGCATCATTCTCATGAACCTGCTTTGGACCCTCTCCAATGCCAGCACATCCTTTCTTAAATAAAGGGCACAATTACTCCAAAGCTCAGTCCGACCAATGATTTATAATGCCTCACTGACACGTCCATGCTTTGGCCACAGATACTGCGATTGGCTCAGAGATCACCAAGGTGACAGGCAACGATGTGGACTCAGGCCCAATGCTCACCTACAGTCTGGCAACTGAAAGCCAAGTGTTCAGCATCAGTCGTTACCATGGAATCATCTCCCTGGCAGCGGAGCTGGACTTCGAGCAGCGCACATGGTACCTGTTGACAGTTCACTCCTCTGACTCCAAACACAGCACTGAGGCAAACATCACCATCCGCGTTGAAGATGTCAATGACAACCCTCCTGTCTTTGTGCAGGATTTGTACCAGGTAAGCACACAGGATCCGACACGTGCATACATTCACATGAAGGCACACAACCACTCAGTTCTTGTAGTAGCCACACCTCTGCATCACTTCATTTTAGCTTCATTGGCCAGTCTGAACATTTTGCATTCAAATAACCTTAGTTTTTTTTAATTCTTGTTACATCCTTTGTTTGCAGTGCTAATGAAGGTCTTGGCCTGAAACGTTGAGGGACTATTGAGGGACCTGGAGAATAGTCCCCTTCTTCCACCTGTGTAACTTCACTGGACAAATATCCTCTCAAAATGCTGCTGTGATATTCTCTCTAATAAAACATAAAATTTTACCTCTTGTCACACCCACCTCTATCATGCCTGTAGTCCTGTACCCCAGAACTTTGAGGTGCCAGTCCTGCCCCTCTCTCAACTATGTTTTTGTAATGTGCCCTGAGTTCATCTGCCGTATGTGTTGGGTTTCCTGCATTCAAATAAATGCAGTGTGTCCTATTAGAATTCCTCACTCCCTGCACTGCCCCTGCCTACCCTGTCTGATTTTTGTATTTCCTCATCCTTTTCATCTACAATAACACCAAAAGCTGGAGGAACTCAGCAAATCAGGCAGCATCTATGGAGGGGAATAAACTGCTGACCCTTCATCAGGGCACGTTCTGCCTCTGAGAGGGAAAGGTCAGAGGCAGTGGTTTGAGCAGGGGTCAGGGTAGGGTAAAGGCTTAGAGGGGTAAGAGGAGAGGGGAGAGTTGGGGTGTACAGGGAAAGTGGAACGGGAGGAAGATGGGAGTGGGGAACAAGGGGTGGAGGGAAGTCTGAGAGACCTGGGGTTGGTGGGGATAGTGTTGAGAGAAGAGGAGCAGCAGGACTCACAAACAGTGAAAAATGTCTCAGCTTGTAGGTGGTTGGGACTGAGGCCAGACCTAGAGCTGGACAATGCCGACAGTTTGTTCCCCTCCATAAATGCTACCTCACCTGAGTTCCTCCAGTATTTTGTGTGTGTTGCTCTGGATTTCCAGCATCTGCAGTCTCTTCTGTTTATCATCTACCACACTGCTGCTTTGGATATCACCCCAACAGACAATTATCAACCCACCCAGGTCACACTGGTTAGTTTTCCCACTCTTGTGGGAGAGGTTAAGAAACTGCAAGGATGAAAAAATCCATTTTGGGAATCATATATATGCCTTTAAATAGCATCTAGGATGTGACGTTGAGATTACCAAGGGAGCTGGAAAAGGCACGTAATAAGGGTAATGACACAATTGTAATGGAGGACTTCAATATGCAAGAGCATTGGAGAAAACAGTTTGGTGTCGGATCACAAGAGAGGGAATTTGTTGAATTGATGTGAATAGAGAATTGGTTGGCAAACAGGAAGCAAAGAGTGGGAATAAACGGAACCTTTACAGATTTGCAGGCGGTGACTAGTGGGGTACCGCAAGGCTCACTGCTGGGACCTCAGTTGTTTACAATATATATTAATGATTTAACGAGGGAATTAAATGCAGCATCTCCAAGTTTGCGGATAACACGAGCTAGGTGGCGGTGTTAGCTGTGAGGAGGATACTAAGAGGATGCAGGGTGACTTGGATAGGTTAGGCGAGTGGGCAAATTCATGGCAGATGCAATTTAATGTGGATAAATGTGAGGTTATCCACTTTGGTTGCAAGAACAGGAAAACAGATTATTATCTGAACGGTGGCCAATTAGGAAAAGGGGAGGTGCAATGAGACCTGGGTGTCATTGTACACCAATCATTGAAAGTGGGCATGCAGGTACAGAAGGCAGTGAAAAATGCAAATGGTATGTTGGCATTCATAGCAAGAGGATTCGAGTATGGGAGCAGGGAGGTTCTACTGCAGTTGTACAAGGCCTTGGTAAGACCACAGCTGGAGTATTGTGTGCAATTTTGGTCCCCTAATCTGAGGAAAGACATTCTTGCCATAGAGGGAGTACAAAGAAGGTTCACCAGATTGACTCCTGGGATGGCAGGACTTTCATACGAAGAAAAACTGGATCGACTAGGCTTATACTTGCTGGAATTTAGAAGATTGAGGGGGGATCTTATTGAAACATATAAAATTCTAAAGGGATTGGACAGGCTAGATGCAGGAAGATTGTTTCCGATGTTGGGGGAGTCCAGAACGAGGGGTCACAGTTTAAGGATAAAGGGGAAGCCTTTTAGGACCGAGATGAGGAAAAACTTGTCACACAGAGAGTGGTGAATCTGTGGAATTCTCTGCCACAGGAAACAGTTGAGGCCAGTTCATTGGCTATATTTAAGAGGGAGTTAGATATGGCCCTTGTGGCTAAAGGGATCAGGAGGTATGGAGAGAAAGCAGGTACAGGGATCTGAGTTGGATGATCAGCCATGATCATACTGAATGGCGGTGCAGGCTCAAAGGGCCGAATGGCCTACTCCTGCACCTATTTTCTATGTTTCTATGTTTCTATGAATGCCTACGAGATAGCTACAAGACGCAGCTTGTGCTTGAGCCTACTAGGGGAAAGGCCATCTTAGGGGAAAGGTGTTGTGTAATAACCTATTTCTTATTAATCAGCTTAACGTAAAGGGACCCTTAGGAGCCAGTGATGATGATATGATTGAATTCATACTGCAGTTTGAGAGGGAGAAGCATAAGTCACGTGTATCAGTAACACAATGGAATAAAGGGAATTACAGAGGCATGAGAGAGGAGCTCGCCCAGGTGGATTGGAGGAGGATACTGGCGGGGATGATGGCAGAACAGAGGTGGCTGAAGTTTCTGGGGATAGTTCACAAGGTGCAAGATAGATATGTCCTAGAGCAGAAGTTCTCAAATGTCAGGGGTAGGCAACTGTGGCTGACAAGGGAAGTTAAGGACTGCATAAAAGCCAAGGAAAGGGCTTATACTGTAATCAATCAAAAGTGTGTGGGAAGTGGGATGATTGGAAAGCTTTTAAAATTCAAACAAAAGGCAACTAAAAAAAGCAATTAGAAGGGAAAAGATGAAATATGAGGGCAAACTAGCCAGTAATATAAAGCAGGATACTAAAAGCTTTTCAGTTATATAAAGAGTAAAAGGGAGGTGAGAGTTGATATTGGACCACTAGAAAATGATGCTAATGAGGTAGTAATGGGGGACAAAGACATGGCAGATAAACTTAATGAGAACATTGCATCTGTCTTCATTGTGGAAGACAGTAGCAGTGTGCCAGAGGTCTGTAAGCGTCAGGAAGCAGGAGTGAGTGCCACGGTAATTACAAAGGAAAAAGTGCAAGGCAAACTGAAAGGTCTTAAGGTGACTAAGTCAACTGGACCAGATGGACTACATCCCAGAGCCCTGAGATAGGTTGCTGAAGAGATAACAGATGCACTTCGCATGATCCTTCAAGAATCAGTTGATTTTGGTATGGTCCCAGAGGACTGGAGAATCGTAAATGTCGCTCCACCCTTTGAGAAGGGAAGAAGACAAAAGAGAGGAAATTATAGGCCAGTTAACCTAACCTTAGTTGTTGGGAAAGTGCTGGAATCTATTATTAAGGATGAGCTTTTGGGGTACTTGGACACCAATGATAAAAATAAGTCAAAGTCAGCATGTCTTCTTGAAGAGAAATCTTGCCTGACAAATCTGTTAAGAGTTCTTCAGGGAAGGAACAAGCAGGGTGCACAAAGGGGAACCAGTGGATGTCATTTACTTGGATTTTCAGAAGGCATTTGATAAGATGCCTCACATGAGGCAGCTCAACAAAATAATATCCTATGATGTTACAGGAAAGATACTGGCATGGGTAGAGGAATGGCTGACAGGCAAGAGGCAGTGACTGGGAATAAAGGGGGCCTTTTCTGGTTGGTTGCCAGTACCTAGTGGTGTTCTTCAGGGGTCAGTATTGGGATCACTACTTTTCACATTGTTTGTCAGTGATTTAGACAATGGGTTTGTGGCAAAGTTTGCAGATGATAGAAAGATAGGTGGAGGGGTAGATAGTGCTGAGAAGGCAATTTGATTGCAGAAGGACTTGAGACAAATTGGAAAAATGGATAAAAAAGTGGCAGATAGAACAGTGTTGGGAAGTGCACGGTAATACATTTTGGTAAAGGGAATAATGCAGACTATTACCTAAATGGGGAGAAATGCAAACATCAGTGGTGCAAAGAGACTTTGGAGTCCTCGTGCAAGACTCCCAGAAGGTTAATTCACAGGTTGAGTCTGCAGTAAAGAAGGCAAATGCAATGCTCGCATTTATTTCAAGGGGAATAAAATATAAAAACAAGCAAATAAATGCTGAGGCTTTATAAGACACTGGTCAGGCCACACTTGGAGTATTGTCAACTGTATTGGGCCCCCATATCTCAGAAAGGATGTGTTGTCATTGGAAAGTGTCCAGAGGAGGTTCATGAGGATGATTCCAGGAATGAAGGGGTTAACATGTGAGGAGCGGTTGGCAGCTTTTGGCCTGTACTCACTAGAATTTAGAAGAATGCGTGGGGATTTCATTGAAACCTGACTGATGAAAGGACTGAATAAGGTGGACTTGGTGAGGATGTTCCCTCTGATGAGGGTATCCAGAACTAGAGGGTGCACCCTCAAAATTGAGGGGTGACCTTTTAGAATAGGAGACATTTTTTTAGCTAAAGTGTGGTGAATCTGTGGAATGCTCTGCTACAGATTACAATGGAGGCCTAGTCCATGGATATATTTAAAGCGGTAGTTAATAGATTCCTGATTGGTCAAGGCATCAACGGATATGGTGAAAGGCCTGGTGTACAGGGTTGAATAGGGATCAGCTATGATGAAATGGCGGAGTGGACTTGATGGACTGAATGGCCTAATTCTGCACCTATGTCTTATGATCTTACAGATGCTGTTTGCTTTTGAATTCAGGGACAGCCTGTCACTGTTGTAGCTCACGTCTGCCTCAGAAGAAATCCTTACCATCCAACCTGTACCCTCCCTCCTGCAGCAGTTTGGCATCTCCTTAATGCAAAAGATTTAGACTGGTCAGATTCTGCTAGATGAACATAACAGATGCTAAAAACCCAGAGCAGTACACACAAAATGCTGCAGGAACTCAGGAGGTCAGCCAGCATCTCTGGAAAGCAGTCAACATTTTGGGCCAAAACACTTCATCAGGTCAGGAATAGAGGGATATGGAGAAACTCAGCAGGTCAGGCAGCATCTATGAAAATGAATAAAGGCTGAGACCCTTTGTCAGTCCCTAGGGTCAGATGGGATATACCCCCAGGTTACTGCAGGAAATTAGCAAAGAGATTGCTGCACCTTTGGTGATGATCTTTCTGTTCTCACTAACCACAGGAGTAGTAGCAGGGTGGCAAATATTATTCCTTTGTTCAAGAAACATAATAGGTAAGAACATAGAATACAAACAGTACAATACAGTACAGGCCTTCGGCCCACAGTGTTGTGCTAGCCTTTTAACCAAGATCAATCCAACCTTCCATTTTGCTTTAATCCATGTGTCTATCTAAGAATTTTTTAAATGTCCCTGATGTATCTGCTATTACCATCTTCCCTGGCAGGGTGTTCCACGTACTCACCACTCTCTGTGTAGTGAAAAAAAACTACCACAGGCATCCCCCTATACTTTCCTCCAATCACCTTAAAAGTATGCCCCCTTGTAATAACCATTTCCACCCTGGGAAAAAGTCTCTGGCTGTTCATTCAATCTATGCCTCTTAATCATTTTGTACAGCTCTATCAAGTCACCTCTCATCCTCCTTCGCTCCAAAGAGAAAAGCCCTAGCTTGCTTAACCTATCCCCATAAGACATGCTCTCTAATCCAGGCAGCATCCCGGTAAATCTCCTCTGCATCCTCTTTGAAGCTTCCACATCCTTCCTGTAATGAGGTGACCAGAACTGAGCACAATATTCCAAGTGTGGTCCACGCAGGGTTTTAAAGAGCTTCAGCATTATCTCTCAGCCACGGCTTTTCTCTTGGAGCAACAGTTAAGGTGATTGGAGAAAATTTTAGGGGAGATGTCAGAGGAAGGTGTTTTTTTTTTACAGAGTGGTAAGTATAGGGAGTGCACCACCAGGGCTGATAGTGGAGGCAGACACATTAGGGACATTTAAGGCACATGGATGAAAGAGTCTGTAAGAGTGAGGGGTAAGATTGTGCAAGATGGTTTATGTAGATTGACACAACATCATGGGCTGAAGGGCCTGTACTGTGCTGTACTGTTCTCTGTACAGTGGAGCTGATACTGGGACACTCAGGCATGTACTGGGGACAGAGAGAACAACCACAAGAGTACTAGATCATCACTGTATTCTGTCGTTCCTCGTTGTTGACATCCAGGCTCTGCTGCTTTGTCTGAAAGTCAGGTGTTTAACTCTTTTGGCAGGTGTCGATATCAGAGTTCACTCCTCCTGGCACCAGCATCATAACAGTCACTGCAACAGACAGGGACTCCGGAACAAACGGACAGATCCTCTACTATCTGATGACCTTGGAGACTGGGCTGTTTAACATTGACCCTCACAATGGTGAGTGATCCAGCAAAGGGCCAGAGAGACGTATCCCTGAGTTGGGGAAGCATTGGGCAGGGGAGCTGGTCCTGGGGAAGGGTTTGGTGAAGTGAGATTGAGTTCTATAAGGGGATCTAAGAAAAGATGTGCTGGCATTGGAGAGAGACCAGAGGTGGTTCACAAAAATGAGTCTGGGAATGTAAGGGTTAACGCACGAGGAGCGTTTCATGGCTCTGGACCTGTACCCACGGGAGTTTAGAAGAATAAGGGGGGTTCTCATTAAAACCTATTGAATGTTGGAAGGCATAGATAGAGTGGATGTAAAGAGGATGTTTCCTAAGGTGGAAGCCTCTTGGACGCAAGGGCACAGTTTTAGGAAAGAGTAACATCCATTAACAACAGAGATGAGAAGGAATTTCTTTAGCCAGAGAGTAGTGAATCTGTGGAATTTGTTGGCACATACAGCTGTGGTAGTCATAGTGAAGGGTGGTAGTAGGGACAAGCTCCCACTGCTAAACAAATGCTCTTCATGGCGTGCATCTCAAACAGCCTCTGACAACCAAGTCCAATTCCTGGCCTTCACGTGTGGCATTGTTCTTATGCCCGGCAGAGCTGTTTTCACTGACAGGAGAAGGGGCAAAGGCGGGCCACTGGTGCCTTAAAACCAGTTGCTCTGGACAGATGGGGCTCGTTAACCATGGATGGTAGCTCATCTAGGAGAGGGAAAACTCTGATTTCAAACCTCCGCTGCCTTGCAGCTATACCCGCTCACGGGAAAGGCTTTGGGAGTAAACCCTGAGGAAAAATCCGGAGTTGGAGTCCCGAAGGCGGCTGACTGCTGTACCCAGCATCGGCACGGCAACTCCTGCGATGCTGCTGGCACCAAACTGTATCGACTTTTGTCGTTCCTTTGGACCTTTCATCAGCATGGGGGGGGGGGGGGGTCCCACTGCATGGACAACAGACGGATCTCCATATCAACTCTGTCCTGGCTTGCACCCTGGAGAATCCACTCCCGGTGACTACCAGAGGCGCAGTACCCATGGTCAACCACGACTGACAGAGGCCCACACATAGCTGTGGAGGCCAAGTCAGTGAGTATATAATTAAGGTGGAGGTTGATAGGTTCTTGGTTAATCAGGGCATCAAAGGTTACAGGGGGAAGGTGGGAGAATGGAAATGAAAGGGATAATAACTCAGCCATGATGAAATGGTGGAGCAGACTCAATGGGCCAAATGGCCTAATTCTGCTCCTAGCTCTTATGGTCTTACACGAATCATAGAATCACAGAATCCAACAGTGATCCAACCCAGAAACAGGCCCTTTGCCCAACATGTCCAGAATGGCCATCAATAGCAATATACACTGATGCCATTTACATGCACGCTCTGACTGGTGATTCACATGTTGTCAAAATATTCCTTCAAAGTCTTCAGTGCGTTCCAGATTCCATACTGCCCTTCCCTGGGAGAAATACTCATCTTCAGCATCAAAATCAAAATGCTGGAGGAACTCAGCAGGTCAGGCATCATCCATGGAGAAGAGTAAACAGTCAATGTTTCAGGCCGAGACCCTTCATCAGGACTCTAAGGAATATTACATAGAGGAACATTCTTCATCTGATCCCCTCAAAACATCTTACCTCTCACTCTAAACCCATACACTCCTCTACAACAGGGAAAAGTTTCTACTGATGACCCTCATCGTTTTGTATTCCTCAAACTGGAACCCTCTGCCTCAATTCCAGGGAAAGCAAACTCACTTGTCCTGGTACCTTCTCATCCCTGAAATACTCCTCCAACACTGGTGCACCCAAAGGCTGTGTACCTAATCCATATTCTACTTACATTACACTTCTGATTGTGTGACTGAGCACTGCTCCCATGTCATTTTTGTTTACTGACAACATCACTGTTGTAGATCATAGAAGCAGAATTAGGCCATTCAGCCAATCAGTCCTGCTCTGCCATTCCATCATGGCTGATCCCAGATCCCACTCAACCCCATTCACCTACCTTCTTACCATAACCTTTAATGCCCGATCAGGAAATAACAATTATCACTTTAACTATTCCTACTGTCTTGGCCTTCACCACAGTCTGTGGCAGAGCATTCCACAGATTCACTACTCTCTGGCTTAAAAAAATTCCTCCTTACCTCTGTTCTAAAAGGTCACTCCTCAGTTTTGAGGCTGTGCCCTCTGGTTCTGGATACCCCCACCATAAGAAACATTCTCTCCACATCCACCCTATCTAATCCTTCCAACATTCTGTAGGTTTCAATGAGAACTCCTAGCATTCTTCAAAGTTCCAGGCCCAAAGCTGCCAAATGCTCCTCATATGTTAACCTCTTCATTCCCAGAATCATCCTCATGAACCTCCTCTGGAGTCTCTCCAAAGACAACACATCCTTTCTGAGATATGGTTCCAAAACTGTTGACAATATTCCATCTGCGGCCTGACTAGTGTCTTATACAGCAAACACAGTATTCAAAGTGTTATACCACAATGCACAGAGTAAAAGAAATAACATGGATGATCTTGTTGCACTATTACAGATTGTCAGGTATGATGTTGTGGCCATCTCTGAATCATGGCTGAAGTTGGTGGCATAGCTCAGCTGGTAAAGAATGGCATCAAATCAGTAGAAAGATGTGATATAGGATCAGAAGATGTTGAATCCTTGTGAGTTGAGTTAAGAAACTGCAAGAGTAAAAGGACTCTGATGGCAGTTATATTCAGGCCTCCCAACAGTAGCTGGGTTGTGGACCACAGATTACAAGGCAAAATAGAAAAGGTTTGTCAAAAGGCCAATATTATGGTGGTCATGGGAAATTTCAACATGCAGGTCGATTGGGAAAATCAGGTTGGTAATGGATTTCAAGACAGTGAGTTTGTTGAATGCCTAAGAGGTAGCTTTTTAGAGCAGTTTGTTGTTGAGCCTGCTAGGGGGTCAGCTATATTGGATTGGGTGTTAAGTAAAGAATGAGAGGCAATTAGGGAGCTTAAGGTAAAAAAAAAACCCTCAGGAGTCAGTGATTACAATATGATTGAGTTCTACTTAAATTTGATAGGAAGGAAGTAAAGTTTGATGTAGCAGTATTTCAGTGGAGTAAAGGAAATTACAGTGGTATGAGAGAGAAGTTGGCCAAAGTAAATTGGAAGGAGATGCTAGCAGGGATCACAGCAGAGCAACAATGCCTTGAGTTTCTGGGAAAAATGAGGAAGGCACAGGATGGATGCATACCAAAAAGGAAGAAATACTCAAATAGCAAAATAGTACAACCATGGCTAACAAGGGAAATCAAAGCTAATGTAAAAGCAAAACAGAGGGAATACAACAAACAAAAATAAGCAGGAAGATAGAGGATTGGGGAGCTTTTAAAAACCTACAGAGAGCTACTAAAAGGATCATTCAAGGGAAAAGATATTAAAGGAAAACAATATTAAGGTGGATAGTAAAAGCATTTTCAGACATGTAAAAAATAAAAGAGAGATGCGACTGGATATAGGACTGCTAGGAAATGAGGCAGGATAAATAATAATGGGGGCCAAGGAGATGGCTGATGAACTAATGAGTATTTTGCATCAGTCTTCACTTTGGAAGACACTACCAGTGTGCCAGATATTGAAGGGTGTGAAGGAAGAGATTCCACAGAGTGCAGTTGCTATTACAAGGGAGAAGGTGCTCAAAAAGCTGTAAGACCTAAAAGTATATAAGTCATCCAGACCAGATGAACTGCACCCCAGAGTTCAGAAAGAGTAGTGTTAGAGACTGTGGCAGCATTAGCAATGACCTTTCAAAAATCTTTGGACTCTAGTATGGTGCCAGAGGACTGGAAAATTGCAAATGTCACTCCACTTTTTAAGAAAGGAGGAAGGCAGCAGAAAGGTTAAGTCAATTGTTAAGGATGATTTGATGGAGTACTTGGTGGCACAGGGCAAGATAGGACAAAGTCAGCATGGTTTCCTTAAGGGAAAATCTTGTCTGACGAACCTGTTGGAATTCTTTGAGGAGATTATACATAAGATAGATAAGAGGGATGCAGTGGATATTGTACGTTTAGAATTTCAGAAGGCCTTTGACAAGGTGCCACACATGAGGCAGCTTAAGAGTCCATGGAATTACAGGAAAGTTACTGGCATGATTAGAAAATTGGCTGATTGGAAGAAGGCAGCGAGTGGGAATAAACAGTTCCTTTTTCTGGTTGGCTGCCAACAACCAGTGGTGTTCTGCAGGGGTCGGTGTTGGGACCGTTTCTTTCCATGCTGTATGTCAACAACTTAGATGATGGAATAGATGGCTTTGTTGCCAAATTTTCAGATGATACGAAGATTGATGGAGGGACAGGTAATGTTCAAGAAACAGGTAGGCTGCAAGAGGACTAAGACAGATTAGGAGACTGGGCAAGAAAGTGGCAAATGAAATACAATGTTGGAAAATGCATAGCCTTGCACTTTGGTAGTAGAAATAAATGTGCAGACAATTTTCTAAATGGGAAGAAAATCTTCAAATCTGAGATGCAAAGGGACTTGAGGGTCTTATGTAGAACATCTTGAAAGTTAACTTGCAGGTTGAGTCAGTGGTGAGGAATGCAAATGCAATGTTAGCATTCATTTTAGAGGTCTAGAATAGAAGAGCAGGGATGTGATGCTGAGGCTTTATAAGGCACTGGTGAGGCCTCACCTTGAGTATTGTGAACAGCTTTGGCCTCCTATCTAAGAAAAGATGTGTTGGCATTGGAGAGGGTTCAGAGGAGGTTCACAAGAATGATTCCAGGAATGAAAGGGTTATCATAAGAGGAACATTTGATGGCTGTGGGTCTGTAATCACTGGAATTTAGAAGGATGAGGGGGGATCCCATTGAAACCTTTCACAAGTTGAAAAGCCTAGATAGAGCAGATATGGAAAGGATGTCTCCCATAGTGGGAGAGTCTAGGACAAGAGGGCAGAGCCTCAGGATAGAAGGGCATCCATTTTAAACAGAGATGCGAAGTAATGTCTTTAGGTAGAGGGTGGTGAATTTGTGGAATTTGTTGCCACATGCAGCTATGGAGGCCAGGTCACTGGGTGCATTTAAGGCAGAGCTTGATGGGTTCTTGATTGGACATGGCATCAAAGGTTATACTGTATTTTTGGAGGGCGTACCTTATGAGAATAAGCCTTTTCTCCTTGGAGCGACGGAGGATGAGAGGTGACCTGATAGAGGTGTATGGGATGATAAGAGGCATTGATCATGTGGATAAGCAGAGGCTTTTTCCCATGGCTAACACAAGGGGGCATAGTTTTAAAGTATGTGGATATAGGTATCGCGTTCATGTCAGGGGTAAGCTTTTAACACAGAGAATGATGGGTGTGTGGAATAGTCTGCCGGCGGCGGTGGTAGAAGCAGATACAAGAGGGTCTTTTAAGAGCCTCTTAGATAGGTACATAGAGCTTAGAAAAATAGTGGATTATGCGCTAGGAAATTCCAGGCAGTTTCTAGAGTAGGTTAAATGGTCGGCACAATATTGTGGGCCAAAGGGACTTTAATGTGCTGTAATATTTTATGTTCTATGTTATGGGGAGAAGTGGGGAGTGGGCAGAGGAAGGGGAAAAAAGAATCAGCCATGATTGAATAGCGGAGCAGACTCAATGGGCCAAATGGCCTAATTCTGCTCCTATGTCTTATGGTCTTATAAAGCCTCAGCATTGTCTCCTTGGCCTTATATTCTATTCCCCTTGAGATGAATGGCAACATTGCATTTGCCTTTTTTTACCACAAATTCAACCCGTAAATTAACCTTCTGGGAGTTTTGCACGAGGACTCCAAAGTCCCTTTGCACGTCTGATGTTTGAATGTTCTCCCCATTTAGATAATAGTCCACACTATTGTTCATTTTACCAAAATGCATTGTCATATATTTCCCAACACTGTATTCCACCTGCCAGGTTTTTGCCCATTCTTCCAATTTGCCTGAGTCCTGCTGCAATCGCATTGCTTCCTCAGCACTACCTATCTTCATATCATCCACAAACTTTGCCACAAAGTCTTCAATTCCATTATCCAAACCATTGACAAACAACGTGAAAGGTAGCGGTCCCAATACTGACCCCTGCAGAACACCACTAGTCACTTGCAGCCAACCAGAAAAGACCCCCTTTGTTCCCACTCACTGCCTCCTACCTATCAGCAATTCTTCTATCCCACAGGTAGGAGGCAGTGAGTGGGAACAAAGGGGGTCTTTTCTGGTTGGCTGCAAGTGACTAGTGGTGTTCTGCAGGGGCCAGTATTGGGGGCTGTAATGCCATGGGATTTTATCTTATTAGGCAGCCTCACATGTGGCACCTTATCAAATGTCTTTTAAAAATACAAGTAAATGACATCCACTGCCACCCCTTTGTCCTCCCTGCTTGTTACTTCCTTGAAGAACTCTAACAGATTTGTCAGGCAAGATTTACTTTCACAGACACCTTGCTGACTTTGACTTATTTTATCATTAGTCTCCAAGTACCCCAAAACCTCATCCTTAATAATGGACTCCAACACTTTCCCAACCATGGGGAGGGAGAAAAGGATCACCCATGAGTGAATGGCAGAGCAGACTCCAGGGGCCAATTGGCTTAATTCTGCTCTTGTGTCTTATTGTTTTTTCTTGCCTTTTATGCTGTCCTTAACTTCTTTTGTCAGCCATGGTTGCCATTTGTGAACAACTTGTTCTGTGGGATATATCCATCCTGCACCTTGTGAGCTATACCAAGCCACTTCAGCCATGTCTGCTCTGCCGTTCTCTCCACCAGTATCTTCCTCCAATCCACCAGGGAAGCCCTTCGCTCTTGGAAACACCAATGCCCTTGAACTGAAAATCCTACAAAAAGTAGAGGATATGCCCCAGTCCATCATGGATAAAACCCTCCTGCCTACTGAGCACATCCACACAAGCATTGTTGCAGGCAAGCAGCATCCCTATCAGGGACCCTCACCACTCAGAACACGCTCTCTTCTCGCTGCTGCCACCAGGAACAAGGGACAGCAGCCTCAGGACCCACACCACAAGGTTCAGGACAGTTATTATGCCTCAACCCTTGAATGAAAGGGGGTAACTTCACTTGTTCTATCACTGAACTGTTTCCACAACCTATGGACTCACTCTTCATCTATTGTTCTTGCTACTTACTGCTCATTAATTTGTTTTTTTTATTTATTTAGGTTTTTTTCCCTTTTTGCATTTACACAGTTTGTTGACTTTTGCACACTTATTATATGCCCAGTTGGTGCAGTTTGTCATTGATTTATTAACGTGATTTAATCTATTGAGTATGCCAGCAAGAAAATTAATCTAAAGATTGCATAGGATGACATAAATGGAGCTTGGTAATAAACTTCCTTTGAACTTTGACCTCTGAAATCCATCCCACACATCGTTCTAGTCAATCACTTCTACAAACTCTACTGCTCATCTCATATCCCTGAAATACACAGTCCTACACAATGTCCTGGAGAATTCCTCTCAAATGTCTACCAAAACAAAATGCTCTTCCTATTATGAAACAATCAAAACAGCACACAGTAATTCACATCCCAAAGACACAGAGTAACACAACACACGATACTCCAATCTCAGAGACAGAGTAACACAACACACAATACTCCAATCTCAGAGACAGAGTAACACGACACACAATACTCCAATCTCAGAAACAGAGTAACACGACACACAATACTCCAATCTAAGAAACAGAGTAACACGACACACAGTACTGCAATCTCAGACACACAGAGATATCTGACACACAATACTCCAATCTCAGAGACACAGAGATATCTGACACACAATACTTCAATCTCAGAGACACAGAGATATCTGACACACAATACTCCAATCTCAGACACAGAGTAATACGACACACAGTACTCCAGGTCTCAGGGAGATAGAGTAATCCAGCTTGGGTATAGGTCCTTTGGCTCATCTTCAGTGATGATCATTGCATCCTAATTGGCCACATGTGTAGTATGATAAGGTTGGAGAGTGGCAAATGTTAGTCATTTGTTCAATGGAAGTAATTTGAAGTAATTGGAATATCTGTGACTTCTATGTTTAAAGAAGGTGCAAATGAGATTTAGATGGATGTTTCCTGAATTAGACAGTATGTATTATGAGAATATGTCAAGTGAGCTAGGGTTTTTCTCTTTGGCATGAAGGAAGATGAGGGGTGACGTGATAGAGGTGGACTGAATTATGAGAGGCATAGTTGAAGTGGACAGCCAGAGACTTTTTCCCAGGTCAAAAATGGCTAATACCAGTGGATATAATTTTAAAGGGAAAGTATAGGGGGTTGATAATGTAGATCTTTTACACAGAGAGTGGTGGGTGCATGGAATGTGCTACCAGGGGTGATCATAGGGGCAGATACATTAGGGACAAGCAACAGATCTGTGGATAATAGGGTTGGGAGTGGTCTACCTCTGTTCGTTATGCAGATAACAGTGCAGGCAAAGGGCTGTTCTAACACGGCAGGTGACCCAGGAGTGTGGGTTTAGGGAGGGTTGGGAATGGGGAGAAGCAGGTTATGCACCCGGGGTGGGGTGGAGTAGGGCTGGGGAAAACACAGCTGTACTGCTGACTGGGACTCTGGTATGTTTCAGGGACGCTGTTCACGGTGCGGGAGTTGAACCTCCAAGTGTCCGAGGCCATGGAATTGGTGGTTGAAGCCCGGGACCGCGGCCTTCCTGCCCTCTCCTCGCGCAGCACGGTGCGGGTCCAGTTTCTGGATGTGAATGACCACTGGCCGACCTTCAGCCTGCCTGAGTACCGTACGCAGGTGTCCGAGGACCTACAGCCAGGCAGCACCGTCCTCACCTTTGAGGCCACCGACTTGGATCCGTGGCTGGATAACAGCGGCCTGGATTATACCATCGTCAGCGGCAACACGGCCAACGTGTTCCAGGTGCACAGCTGGCTCCGGCTGCAAGACAACTGCTGGCGGACGCTGGGCAGCATCATGCTGGCCGAACCGCTGGACTTCGAGACGGCGTCCGCCTACAACCTGACCATCGCCGCCTCGGATCGCGGGGTGCCCCGCCGCAGCCGTACCGCCTCCGCCCTCATCAGCGTCAGCGATGTCAACGACAACCCGCCCGTCTTCAGCCGTGCTCGCTACCAGCTGACTGTAAGCGAGGCGGCGGCCGTGGGCACCGAGATTGGCCGGGTTTTGGCCACTGACGCCGACTCGGGCACCGTCATCCGCTATTCCATCAGCTCGGGAGACAGCGGTGGACACTTCACAGTGGGTGAGCGGAGCGGGGCCGTGCGCCTGGCCCGGCCGTTGGACCGGGAACTGCAAGCGCACCACCATCTCATCCTTCAGGCCAGCGACGGCCCAGGTCACGGCGTCCACTTCGCCCTGGTCCCACTCTCTGTGCAGGTAACCGACGTCAATGACAACCGGCCACGGTTCCCGGTTCGCCGGCTGAGCGCCAGCGTGCGAGAGAACATGCCGGCCCACTCACTGGTCACTACGCTCCGTGCTACTGACCTGGACTCTGGTGGTTTCGGAGAGCTGCGATACTCGCTGGTGGCGCGGGCGGGGGCAGAGTCCTTCACCTTGGACCCGCTCTCCGGGGAACTACGCACCAGGCGGCCCTTCGACTTCGAGCGGCTTCACTCGCTGGATGTTCTTGCGCAGGCGGTGGACCCGGGTAACGCCTCGGCCACCGTCACGGTTCAGGTGCTGATCACCGGCGAGGACGAGTATGATCCAGTATTCAGCCAACCCGCCTACAGCTTCGCCGTGCCGGAGGACGCGCCGCGAGGATGCAGCATCGGCCGGGTTCTGGCTACTGACGAGGACCACGGCCCAGACGGCCTAGTGCTCTACTCGCTGCTGACGCCATCACCCTATTTCACGGTGAATGGCAGCACCGGGGAGGTATTACTGAAGGTAGACGGCCGGAGGCGGCCAGGCAGTCGGGCCCGGAGGGAGGCGCGTGCCCTCACCCTGACCATCCAGGCGCGGGGTCCGCTGGCCGGCTCCCGCTCCGCTCACACCCAGGCCACCGTGGACATCAGCCACACTTCGCTCGGGCTGCCGGCCGAAGTGAGCCCACTGCTGGTGGGCGCACTGGCCGCCTCGCTGGCCATCGGCGGGATGCTGGCGGTCATCGGCCTGACACTGGTCATCCTGCGGGCAAGGAGGAAGCGGAGACGCGCCGAAGGTGGCTTCCGGGAGAAAGCGCTGGAGAAGCTGGCGGCCGAGGGGACCCTGCCCGCCAGCGAGCACATCTACCACCAGGCGCTGCCTGGCTACCCTTCTGCGCCGGCCGCCCTCGGGCCACCCTACAGCCGTGGCGACTCCGTTGACCCATCGCACTCGAGCGGCCGCGGTTCGGCGGAGGCGGCCGAGGACGACGAGATCCGCATGATTAACGAGTACCCGCGGCTGGGAAGCGTGTCCGCCCGCGGCCCCGATTCCGGCATCCAGCAGGACGCTGACCGTCTGTCAGACGTCTCCACTGAGCCGGCTGCCGACTGGCTGAAGCAGAAGAAAGGGCCCTCCGTGTTGTTGCCGGGGTCGGTGCCGCAGCCGGCGTTCCGGGATCACGCTGGGGGCTTCCCGGTGGGCGGAGTGGGGCTCGGGTCCTGTCACGCCAAGGACTGCGTCTTCGCTGAAGATGGGCGCCCTTTGGCTCAGGGATCGCTGACGGCCATCGTAGCCAGCGATGAGGAGCTGAGGGGCAGCTACAATTGGGACTATCTCCTCAACTGGTGCCCGCAGTTTCAGCCGCTCGCCAGCGTCTTCACTGAGATCGCCCGCCTCAAGGACGAGAGCGCCCCCCGCAAACAGCTACCGGCCAAACCCAAGGTAGATCCCAAGCCTTGCATCGACCCTCCGCCACTTATCACTTCAGTGGCCCACCCGAATGCTATGTCTGTGCCCCCTCGGCTGGCAGTGGGAAGGAAACAGATGCCAGCCATGCGCCGCTCGCCCATCACTAGCGACGCCTCCATCGCCTCGGCGGCCATGTCCCCGAGCTTTTCTCCCTCACTCTCCCCTCTGGCTGCACGGTCCCCGGCCGTTTCCCCCTTCGACGTCTCGCAAGGACCGCCGGCCTCGGTCATCAGCACTGAACACTCCCTTGACACTGCCGAGGAGGCTGAGCTGCACATCTGACTCTGCCTTGGCCCCTGTCACACACCAGTCACTAGGGTGGACAGCGAGACAACATTAGTATTTCTCAAAACTGGGGATATAGCAGGAATGTCATTCCAGGAAACAAATCCAGAACAAATCTCCATGGATCTGTTGAAAATTTGTTAATAGTTCAACGACAAGTCAAAATTGGACACAAGCTAATCCTGAAACTGGGTGACCAGCAGAGAGAAAGAAAGTGTCAAGATAATGTGAATGGTGGCCTTGAATCAAAGGAGGTGGGGTTTTTGAATGTGTGATGGGATGGTGCAAAGGGAGCTTCACTGTGTCTGACCCCGGGAGTGTGTGATGGGACAGTGTAGAGGGAGTTTCACTCTGTGATTGACCCCGAGAGTGTGTGATGGGACAGTGTAGAGGGAGCATCACTCTGTATCTGACCCCAAGAGTATGTGATGGAATTGTGTGTGTATTTGGTGGGGGGGGGGGGGAAGTTTCACTCTGTATCTGATGGGATGGTGTAGAGGGAGCATCAGTCTGTGTCTGACACCAGGAGTGTGTGATGAGACCATTTGGAGAGAGATTCACTCTGTGTCTGACCCTGGGAGTGTGTGATGGGACGGTGTAGAGGGAAGTTCACTCTGTGTCTGACCCTGACCCTGGCAGTGTGTGATGGGACCATGTGGGGGGAGCTTCATTCCGTGTCACAACCCCAGGAATGTGTGAAGGGACGGTGTGGAAGGAGCTTCAGTGTGTGTCTGACCCATGGGAGTGCATGATGGGACAGTGTAGAGGGAACTTCACTCTGTGTCTGACTTTGGGAGTCTGTGATGGGTCAGTGCAGAGGGAAGTTTGCTCTGAGTCTGGGATGGTGTGGAGGGAGCTTCACTCTCTGTCTCATCCCGGCAGTGTGTGAAGGGATGGTGTCTGGGGGGCTTCATTCTGTGTCTGACCCTGGGAATGTGTGATGGGACCATGTGAAGGGAGAGTCAGTCTGTGTTTGACCCCAGGACAGTGTAGAAGGAGCTTCACTTTGTGTGTGGATTTGATGTGCCTGTTCTTGATGAGACAGCACAAACTACTTTATATAAGTTGGATCGAGGTAGAGAAGTTAGAGAAAGTCAGACAATGTTGGCAGAGTTTGGGGATGTGGACGGTACAAGGAGCACTCCAAGTTAATGTCTTGAGGTCATTCTCACCAAATGACCTTGATGGTGGAGTGCAGTTAATACTGGTTGGGGTCAGAGTTTCCTTTATTTTGGGATTAGAGTGATTTGCCACTCTGAATCGCTCCAATTTATGTGTGAAAGGGAAATTTATTTTTCAGTTGAACATTATTAATGTGTAATTGGCTAGCATTTTCCTATTGATGGAGGAGACAGATGACCTTCTTGTCATGTTCTATTTGAATCCTCACCTCTTAAGCTCCCACCTCAACCTACGCTAGACTGACGCAATCACTTTGCTGTAAGAGGAGGTTTATGTTTGGTGAGATTGTGAACTCTGTCTGGAGTTCCGATTCCTGAACATTTGTCGGGGCCACAGACACTGGCCAGGCTGGGAAAACAGTGGTGCTGTGAGACTGGCTTGTTATGTGGCCGTCAGTAATAGCAGGACCTCAATGTGAAACAATGTGATTGTATTTATGGGCAATCAGGGCAGCAGCGATGTGTATGTCCATCGGTGATGTGGTGTTCATGTGGTAGAAACCTGTCCAGGAACCGGAACCAGAGGTGGAGTGTCTGGGGCAGTAATGTGGCATTTACTGCACACTGCCCAGGGTCCAGACAAGGCCAGAGGTCGCTTCGGGACAACCTGAGGTCGATATTGAGTCAGTTTCTATCATTAAGGATGTAAACTCTCACTTTGCTATAGTTCTGGTTAACTTGGTCATTTTGTGTAAATAGTTGCCTGTAAACTGATGGAGGACAAGAACCCCTGGGATATCGGTGCCTTGGCCAATCAGTTATTTGTTCAATATTTTATTGTTTCTAAATGCTGCATGACGATTGGTGAGACAATGGCATTTCCATAACAACCACCTATTCCCTGGGGTCAACAACAGGAGAGGTGAGGAGATGGTCAGAGACAAATCACAGACTGCGGTCAGGAGGGACATTCATTGAGTGACTGGACACAGTCCACTGTGCAGCAGCCCCAGCAGGCACTGCCCAGTAATAGCCACCCCTCGCTGGAAGACTGATCACACATACTGACCCTCACTGGGGGATGGGTCCCTCACACATACTGACCCTCACTGGGGGATGGGTCCCTCACACATACTGACCTTCACTGAGTGACGGTCCCACACACACACACTGACCCTCACTGCGGTTGGGTCCCACACACACACTGACCCTCACTGGGGGACAGTCCCACACACACACTGACCCTCTCTGTGGTTGGGTCCCACACACACACTGACCCTCACTGGGGGACAGTCCCACACACACACTGACCCTCTCTGTGGTTGGGTCCCACACACACACTGACCCTCACTGGGGGACAGTCCCACACACACACTGACCCTCTCTGTGGTTGGGTCCCACACACACACTGACCCTCATGGGGGACAGTCCCACACACACACTGACCCTCTCTGTGGTCGGGTCCCACACACACACTGACCCTCACTGGGGGACAGTCCCACACACACACTGACCCTCTCTGCGGTTGGGTCCCACACACACACTGACCCTCACTGGGGGACAGTCCCACACACACACTGACCCTCTCTGTGGTTGGGTCCCACACACACACTGACCCTCACTGTGGTTGGGTCCCACACACACACTGACCCTCACTGGGGGACAGTCCCACACACACACTGACCCTCACTGGGGGACAGTCCCACACACACACTGACCCTCACTGCGGTTGGGTCCCACACACACACTGACCCTCACTGTGGTTGGGTCCCACACACACACTGACCCTCACTGGGGGACAGTCCCACACACACACTGACCCTCACTGCGGTTGGGTCCCACACACACACTGACCCTCACTGGGGGACAGTCCCACACACACACTGACCCTCTCTGTGGTTGGGTCCCACACACACACTGACCCTCACTGGGGGATGGTCCCCCACACACACACACACTCTGACCTTCACAGGGGGACGGTCCCATGCACACACACTGACCCTCACAGCGGTTGGGTCCCACACATTATATTGACCCTTACTGGGGGATGGTCCCACACACACACACACACACACACACACTCACTCACTCATTGGGGATGGTCCCACACACACTCTGACCCTCACTGTGGTTGGGTCCCACACACAGTGCTACAGATATCTGCCTGTAGTATTAGGTTTCCTTTAGTACCATTGGTTTTGTGTAAGTTGATAAATTTCCTTGTGTAATCCATATCTGTGTATTAATGTTAGAGCACATTACCAGAATTCTAGGGGCATTAATCAGGGGCAGGTACCGAAGATTATTACTCCTTTTTCTACTCCAGGGGGCACTGTTCTCCAGCCTGGGCCAGAATCCCTGGATATTCTTCTCACTAGTAACACATGGGTTAATGGACAGTGCTTGAAAGCAGGAACCCTGGCAGATACCCTCCTCACTGTGATACCAGAGGTCGCTGGTCAGTGATGGGGAGTAGGACCCTTGGCTGAATCCTGCTCACTGTGAACCTGGTCACTAGTCAGTGATGGGGAACTCTGACTGATCTCCTCCCCTTCCCTGGGTGATATGTTTGTGTATAGATCTCACCTGGGTCATGTGGGTAATGTGCACTGAACACTGGGAACCTGTGGCAAGTGACGATGGTTATTCTCTGCTTTGTGAGCACAGAAACAGGTAGTGCAGCATGATCCTCTACTATGCAAGAGCATGGTATCACACACGGAAATGATTTCCTCAGCCCCGTGTCGAGTAGTGTGGTGAGAGTTACTTGTGGCCACTCCACTGGCAAACCACTGCTGAGTCTGAGAGAGTCATAGAAAACTACAGTGCAGAAACAAGCCAAACTGTGAATCCAAATGTATCTTAAAAATCAAACCCGCATCTATCAGTGGTGCTGGCAGTTCATTTCACACTTTGAGTGAAGAAGTTCCCCATGTTCCCTTTAAACATTTCACCTTTCACCTTCTCACCAAACCTCATTGGAAAAACCTTGCTTGCATTTACCCAATCTATATCCTTCATAATTTTGTACACCTCTATCAAATCTCCCCTCATTCTCCTACGCCCCAAGGAATAAAACCTTAACCTCTGCAACCTTTCCCTGTAACTCAGATCCACAAGCACCACAAATTTTCTCTGCACTCTTTCAAACGATATCTTTCTTGTAGCTAGGTGACCAGAATTCTAATGCACTCTTTCAAGCTCATTGATATCTTCATGATATATACAATAACAGCTCCCCAGAATTCCCACCTGACACCAATGGAGACGTGGAGGCAGCTCTAACCCCCAGTGGGGGTGGGACTAACCTTAGTGAAGGTGGGCCTAATGCCAGTGGAGGCAAGGGTATCAATCCTGTGGAAGAATGATGAAGTGCACAGGTTTACTTGGCGAATGGTTCAACAGGAAGCAGAAGATTCAATGGCAATATTTATTTTTACACTCTGTAATATAAGAGCTGTGTTTTGTATTCTGATGTAATAGACGTGCATGACTCTGTAACGGAGATGGCGGCTGCACAGGGGCCAGTTCCAAGGACCCGGCTTTTGGTCAGTACCTACACTGGCTCTGGTCAGCTGTTATGAGCAGAATTTTCATTAAATCCACCAATTTGTACAAAAGCTTTTCCTGTATGTTTCAGTTTTTGGTGATAGGTACACCTGCTTCATCACATCTGATATAAATCTGTCCTGCATTAGCCAGAAATTTCCCATAGTAACTATCACTGGGTTGGTGAGAGGCTCCAGACTGTAGGACAATCCAGGACTCTGTGTTAAGTAAACCCCTTTCATAAGGACCAAAAGACATAGGAGCAGAATCAGGCTATTCAGGCCATCAAGTCTGCTCTGCCATTCCATCATGGCTGATTTACTATCCCTCTCAACCCCATTCTCCTACCTTCTCCCTGTAACCTTTGCCATCCTGACTAATCAAGAATCTACCAACATCTGCTGTAAACACACCCAATGACTTGGCCTCCACAACCGGTAATGAATTTCACAGATTCACCATGTTCTCGCTGAAGAAATTCCTCAGAATCTCTGTTAGAAATGGACATCATTCTATTCTGAGGCTGCACCCTCTGGTATAGACCCTCCCAGTATAGGAAACACCCTGTCCACATCCACTCTATGAGTCCTTTCAGCCCATCATGATCAGATGATAATGCCGAAGTAAACAAACTCAGTTTGCCTGTATTAGGCCCGTATCCATAAAACCATAAGGTATAGGAGCAGAATTAGGGCGTTGGGCCCATCGCGCCTGTTCTGCCATTTCATCATGGCTGATCCATTTCCCTTTTCCCCTGTAACCTTTCACTCACTGACTAATCAGAACCTATCAACTTTCATATTAAAAATACCCAGTGACTTGGTCAACACTGCCACCTGTGACAACAAATTCCACAGATTCATCACCTTCTGGCTAAACAGATTCCTCCTCATCTCTGTTCTAAATGGATGTCCATTTATTCTGAGGCTGTGCCCTCTGAGTCCTAGACTCTCCCACCACAGGAAATAACCACCCTGTTGAGGGTTTTCAACATTCGATATGTTTCAATGGGACCCTTCCCGAGTCTCCTAAATTCCAGTGAGTTCAGGCCCAAAGCCATCAATTGTTATCATATGATAAGCTTATCATTCTTGTGAATCCATCACATCTATCTCTCCCAACCTTACCTACAACCTATACCATATGACATCGGAGCAGAATTAGGCCATTTGGCCCATTGAGCTTCTATCTCCCAATTCTGAAGTATCTTTGACGTGAAACATTAACTCAGTTTCTCTGTCTACAGGTGTTGCCTGACCACCTGTGTGTATCTGACATTTTTTGTTTCAGAGTTTGGTATCTTCAGGGTTTTCTTCCAATCTCCCTCAGTCTTTCCTTCTTTGTTATTACTTTTGCAGTGTTTATGTACTTCTCAAACTCACTTTGAATTTCTTTTCTTCATACCATCCTTTGGTTTCCTTTCAGTTTCACCCGAATGTTTCCTTTACTCATTTTCTGACATTGCACATGATAAGGGAAGCTGTGCTGTGGAGTCTTTCAGCAATCCTGCCTTCCTCTGGCCAACTCCAGAACCCCCCCCCCCCCCACTTCCCTTTCTCATAAATCCCTACTCAACTTCTTCCACCCACCAGACTGGAGCATCCGGGGGAAGCCATGTGAATACAGGGAGAAGGTGCAAACTCCACACAGACAGCACTGGAGTACAGGATCAAACCTGGGTCAGCTGTGCTGTTGTGTGACAAAAAGAAGAGTGAGGTCCATCCTCACGCCTGTGTTGGAATCCATGATAAGCCAGGTCCAGTGCTAAAGTCGAGGTGGTCTTGGTTCCGGAGCCCAGGTGCTGAAGATCAAATTATTTTCTGCTCATTTGTGTCATGCTACAACACAGAAATGGCATTATTCCTATAGCAGAATGGCCAAAACTAAATACAATATCCAAGTTCAAGTTTATCATTATCTGACTGTACATAAGCTGTATACAACTAAGTGAAACAACATTCCTCTGGACCACAATGCATCCACAAAATATTTATCATACACAATACATAAACCAAAATATCACCATAAATCAGTTAAGAGAATATAATTCAAAATACATGTGAAGTGCACAGCACAGGTAAAAAGTAAACAGCTCGCTGTCCCAGTGACAGGACCTCGATGGTGGCAGGTTATTCATTAGTCTCACAGCCTGAGGGAAGAAGCTGTTACCCAGTCTGGCAGTTCTAGTCCTGATATTCCTCTACCGCCTTCATGATAGCGGGGGGGGGGGGGGGTGTCAAAGAGATTGTGGAATGGCTGGTAGGAATTCTCAACAATACTTTGGGACATTCTTCCCAGGGAACTACCACAGAGACCAGGATTCTGGATGGAGCATGGGTATGGTGCAGAAGGGAGAAGAGGGGAGCAGTAGTGACTGGAGACTCAATAGTTAGAGGAACAGACAGGGGATTCTGTGGGCGTGAATGGGACACCCAGATGGTATGTTGCATCTCAGGTGCCAAGGTCAGGGACATCTGGGACACATCCACAGCATTTTGGAGGGAGAAGTAGAGCAGCCAGATATCTTGGTACATATTGGTACCAATGACATAGGAAGGAAAAAGCAAAGAAGTCCTGAAGAGAGAATTTACAGAGCTAGACAGAAAGTTGAGTAGCAGGACCTTCAGGGTAATAATTTCTGGATTGCTGTCTATGCCACATGCCATGAAGGGGAGAAACAGGATGGTTTGGCAGAGTAGCTGGTGGAAGGGGCAGGGCTTCTGGTTCTTGGGTCATTGGGTTCTTTTCTGGGGGAGGTATGATCTGTTCAAAAGTGACGGATTGCACCTGAACTTGAGGGGGACCAGTATTCTCACAGACAGGTTTGTTAGAGCTGTTGGGGCGGGCAGTCTAATGGGACTTAGTTGCAGCCAGCAGACTGAGTATCAGTACATTAGGGATGCAGAATCAGAAAGGTTAGCAAATACAGTACTCAAAGTATTATCTCAATGTGCAGAGTATAAGAAATAAAGTGGAAACACGAGGGGGTATTTCTTTACTCAGAGAGTGATAGCTGTGTGGAATGAGCTTCCTGTAGAAGTAGTAGAGGCCAGTTCAGTTGTGTCATTTAAGGTAAAATTGGATAGGTATATGGACGGGAAAGGAGTGGAGGGTTATGGGCTGAGTGCGGGTAGGTGGGACTAGGTGAGATTAAGAGTTCGGCACAGACTAGGAGGGCCGGAATGGCCTGTTTCCGTGCTGTGATTGTTATATGGTTATATGGATGGCCTTGTTGCACTATTACAGATTGCCAGGTATGATGTTGTGGCCATCTCTGATTCATGGCTGAAGGATGGTTGTAGTTGGGAGCTGGATGTCCAAAGTTATACATTGTATTGGAGGGATATGAAGGTAGGCAGAGGGGATGGCATGGCTCTGCTGGTAAAGAATGGCATCAAATCAGTAGAAATGTGTGACATAGGAGCAGAAGATGTTGAATCCTTGTGGGTTGAGTTAAGAAACTGCAAGGGTAAAAGGACATTGGTGGCAGCTATATACAGAACTCTCAACATTAGCTGGGATGTGGACCACAGATTACAACAGGACATAGAAAAGGTGTGTCAAAAAGGCAATGTTATGATAGTCAAGGGAGATTTCAACATGCAGGTTGATTGGGAAAATCAGGTCGGTAATGGATCTCAGGAGAGTGAGTTTGTTAAATGGCTACAAGATGGCTTTTTAGAGCAGTTTGTAGTTGAGCTGACTAGGGGATCAGCTATACTGGATTGGGTATTAAGTAATGAACCAGAGGTGATTAGGGAGCTTAAGGTAAAAGAACCCATAGGAGAGAGTGATCACAATACAATTGTGTTCAACTTGAAATTTGATAGGGAGAAAGTAAAGTCTGACGTAGCAATATTTCAGTGGAGTAAGGGAAATTACAGTGGTGTGAGAGAGGAGTTGACCAAAGTAAATGGGAAAGCAATGCTGTCAGGGATGACAGCAGAGTAGCCATAGCATGTGTTTCTGAGAAAAATGAGGAAGATGCAGAATAGATATATTCCAAAAATGAAGAAATACTCAAATGGCAAAATAGTACAACTGTGCCTGACAAGAGAAGTCAAACCTAATGTTTGACTTCCCTTGCCAAAAGAAGGGGAATACAACAAAGCAAAATTTAGCAGGAAGGTAGAGGATTGGGAAGCTTTTAATAACCTGCAGACAGCAACTAACAGAATCATTAGGAGAGAAAAATTGAAATATGAAAGCAAGCTAGCAAGCAACAGCAAAGTGGATAGTATAAGCTTTTCAAGTATGTAAAAAATCAAAGAGAGATGAGAGTGGATGTAGAACCACTGGAAAATGAGGTTGGAGAAATAGTAACAGGGCAAAGAAACGGCAGATGAACTAAATGGATATTTTACATCTTTCTTCACTGTGGAAGACACTAGCAGTGTTCCAGATATTTAAGGGTGTGAGGGAAGAGAAGCGAGTGCAGTTACTATTACAAGGGAGAAGGTGCTCAAAAAGCTGAAAGACCTAAGGGTATATAAGTCACCCAGACCAGATGAATTGCACCCTACGGTTCTGAAAGAGGAAGCGCTAGAGATTATGGTGGCATTAAAAATGATCTTTCAAAAATCACTGGACTCTGACATATGCCAGAAGACTGGAAAATTGCAAATGTCACTCCACTCTTTAAGAAAGGAAGAAGGCAGCAGAAAGGAAATTATAGAGTAGTTAGCCTGACCTCAGTGGTTGGGAAGATGTTGGAGTTAATTGTTCAGTATGAGGTTATGGAGTACTTGGTAACACCGGACAAAAAGTCAGCATGGTTTCCTTCAGGGAAAATCTTGCTTGATGAAACTGTTGGAATTCTTTGAGGAGATTACAAGTAGGATAGATAAAGGGGATACAGTGGATGTTATATATTTGGACTTTCAGCAGGCTCCACAAGTATGGCTACTTACCAAGTACTAACATGGTTAGAGCATTGACTGAGTGATAGGAGGCAGCGAGTGGGAATAAAAGGATCCTTTTCTGGTTGGCTACTAGTGACTAGTGGTGTTTTGCAGAGGGTGGTGTTGGGACCACTTCTTTTTATGCTGTATATCAATAATTGAGATAATGGAATAGATGGCTTTGTTGCCAAGTTTGCAGATGACAAGTAGATTAGTGGATGGGCAGGTAGTGTTGAGGAAATAGGTAGGCTGCCAAAGGACTTAGACAAATTAGGAGTATGAGCAAAAGAGTAGCAAATAAAATATAATGTTGGAAAATGCATGGCCATGCACTTTGGTAGTAGAAATAAATGTGCATACTATTTTATAAACAGGGAGAAAATCCCAAAATCTGAGATGCAAAGAAACACAGGAGTTGTTGTGCAGAACACCATAAAGGTGAACTTGCAGGCAAAGTCGGTGGTGAGGAAGGCAAATACAACATTAGCATTCATTTCAAGAGCAGGGATGTAATGCAGAGGATTTATAAGGTGCTGGTGAGGCCTCACCTTGAGTATCGTGAACAGTTTTGTGCTCCTCATCTAAGAAAAGATGTGCTGGCATTGGAGAGGGTCCAGAGGATGTTCACAAGGATGATTCCAGGAATGAATCATTCCAGGTTATCATACGTGGTACGTTTGATGGCTCTGGGTCTGTACTTGCTGGAATTTAGAAGGATTAGTGGGGATCCCAGTGAAACCTTTTGAATGTTGAAAGGCTTAGACAGAGCAGTTTGGAAAGGATGTTTCTCATGGTGAGGTAGTCTAGGACAAGAGGGCACAGCCTCAAGATAGAGGGATGTCCATTTAAAACAGATGTGGAGAAATTTCTTTAGCCAGAAGGTGGTGAATTTGTGGAATTTGTTACCACAGCCAGCTGTGGAAGTCGGATCATTCGGTGTATTTAAGGCAGAGATTGATAGGTCCTTGATTGGCCATGGCATCAAAGGTTACAGGGAGAAGACAGGGGAGTGGGACTGAGGAGGAGAAAAAAAAGGATCAGCCATGATTTAATGACGGAGCAGAGTCGATGGGCCAAATGGCCTAATTCTGCTCCTATATCTTTTTGTCTTGTCTATAACGTTTCTGATAAATTTCAAAAATAGGGAGGAGGGCAGCCATAGTGATCCTCTCATCCTTTTTAACTGTCCTCTGTAAAGTCTTGGGGTCGGATGCCTTGCACTTCTGTACCATGCAATGCTGCAGCCAAACAGGACACTCTCAATGGTGCACCTGTAGAAAGTTGTTAGAATGGGAGTGGGGAGACTTGCATACCTCAGTCTCATAGAAACATAGAAAACAATTCAGGCCCTTTGGCCCACAATGCTGTGCCGAATATGTACCTACTTTAGAAATTACCTAAGGTTACCCATAGCCCATCTATTTTTCTAAACTCCATGTAGCTATCTAGGAGTCTCTTAAAAGAACCTGTCGTATCTGCTCCCACCACCATTGCCGGCAGCCCATTCCATGTACTCACCACTCTCTGCATAAAAAATTTACCCCTGACATCTCCTCTGTACCTACTTCCACGCACCTTAAAACTGTGTCCTCTCGTGTTAGCCATTTCAGCCCTGGGAAAAAGCCTCAGACTATCCACATGATCAATGCCTCTCATCATCTTATACACCTCTATCAGGTCACCTCTCATCCTCCGTTGCTCCAAGGAGAAAAGGCCAAGTTCACTCAACCTATTCTCATAAGGTATGCTCCCCAATCCAGGCAACATCCTTGTAAATCTCTAATGCACCCTTTCTATCGCTTCCACATCCTTCCTGTAGTGAGGAGACCAGAAGTGAGCACAGTTCTCCAAGTGGGGTCCTAGATAGCTGTAACATTTCTTCTCAGCTCTTAAACTCAATCCCATGGTTGATGAAGGCCAATGTACTGTATGCCTTCTTAACCACGGAGTCACCCTGCGCAGCAGCTTTGAGTGTCCTATGGACTCAGACCCCAAGATCCCTCTGATCCTCCACACTGCTAAGAGACTTACCATTAATACTATATTCTGCCATCGTATTTGATCTACCAAAATGAAGCACCTCACGCTTATCTGGGTTTCGCTCCATCTGCCACTTCTCAGTCCAGGTTTACATCCTATCAATGTCCCGTTGTAAATTCTGGCAGCCCTCCACATTATCCACAACACCCCCAACCTTTGTGTCATCAGCAGATTTACCTACCCATCCCTCCACTTCCTCATTCAGCTCATTTTTAAAGATCACAAAGAGTAGGGATCCCAGACCAGATCCTTGAGGCACACCACTGATCACTGATGTCCATGCAGAATATGACCCATCTACAACCACTCTTTGCCTTCTGTGGGCAAGTCAGTTCTGGATCCACAAAGCAAGGTCCCCTTGGATCCCATGCCTCCTTACTTTCTCAATAAGCCTTGCATGGGGTACCTTATCAAATGCCTTGCTGAAATCCATATACCTTCATCAATGTGTTTAGTCACATTCTCAAAAATCCTGCCTCTCAGGATCTTCTCCGACAACTTACCAACCACTGAAGTAAGACTCACTGGTCTATAACTTCCTGAGCTATCTCTACTCCCTTTTTTGAATAAGGGAACAACATCTGCAACCCTCCAATCCCTTGGAATCTCTCCCGTCCCCATTGATGATGCAGCACAGATCATCGTCAGAAGCTCTGCAATCTCCTCCCTCGCCTCCCACAGTTGCCTGGGGTGCATCTCATCTGGTCCTGGAGACTTATCCAGCTTGATGCTTTCCAAAACCTCCAGTACATCCTCTTTCCTAATGTCTATATGCTCAAGTTTTTCAATCCACTGTAAATCATCCCTACAATCACCAAGATCCTTTTCTGTAGTACCTCTCATTCAGGAGTACATTCAGCCAGAGACTCATTCCACTGAGACGTAACACTGAGTGTCATAGGAAGTCATTACTGCCTGTGGCCATCAAAATTTACAACTCCTCCCTCGGAGTGTCAGACACCCTGAGCCAATAGGCTGGTCCTAGACTTATTTCCACTTGGCATAATTAACTTATTATTATTTAATCATTTATGGTTTTATATTGCTATATTTCTACACTATTCTTGGTTGATGTGGCTGTAACAAAACCCAATTTCCCTCGGGATCAATAAAGTATGTCTGTCTGTCTGAACCATAGTATACTCAGCGTTGTGACTGATCAAGGCCAGTATCCCAAGTGCCTTCTTCACCCCCTGTCCACCCATGACTCCTCTTTCAGGGAACCATGTACCCTTTGTTCTACAAAACTCCCCAGGGCAGATCAACTCCAATGGAAATCTGATGGAGAGACAGAATTGGAGTGAGGACGATTGGGAATGGGATGCAGCCAGGACAGACCCCCACCTGAACCTGGTTTGCAGTGAGGATTGTGGCATCAGTATGCATGGACACAAGAGAGTCAGGAGCAAAGTATCAAGAAATCAGGAGAGCTACTACTCCTTAAAGCCAGCATTGACCTAATGGACTGAACAGCCTCACCTATGTCACAATAAATCAACCACAACCAGAGATAGTTTTTTACCTAGAGTGATAAGTGTATGGAACACTCTGTCAAGGGTAGTGGTAGAAGCAGATGTATTCCAAACATTTAAGAGACTCCTGGATAGGGACATGGATGATAGAAAAATGGATGGTTATATAGGAGGCGATTAGATTGAACTTGGAGTAGGTTGAAAGGTCAGCACAATGTTGAAGGGTCTGGACTGTGCTGCATCATTCATAGTTCTATGTTATATTTGAATGCATGCAGTATATGAAATAAGGTAGATGATCTTGTAGTGTAGTTAGAGATTGGGTTCTGTAGGTGGTTGCTTCACTGACTGGAGGCCTGTGACTACTGGAGTGCTACAGGAAATGGTGCTGGGTCCATCATTGTTTGTCATCTATGTAACTCTTGCTTCAGCTAGCGGCTTAATATTGGGGGTGATAGCTTAAGAAATCTCTTTTGGGTGGATGCTGCACGATATGTCCTCTGTTACAAATCAGCACCCCAAAACAGTACACAATATGCAATTAAACAATTAAGCTTTATAATTCTTACTTTGACCATATGGTTAATAAAGAAAATGAAAAAAAGAAAAAGGGCCCAATCTTATCAAACAGTCTGTTGTGCAATGTTGGAGCTCACTGACAAGCCGATCGTCCACCATCGACCTCCTCCGATCGTCGCTGCCCTTCGAACCCTCGCTCCAAGTCCACCCTGTCCAGCGGTCTACCAACTCTCTCCATTTGCGTCTTCTCTCCTCATCTTTCCCTGGCAAAAGACCGTGAAGATCTCTCTTCCAGCTCACAAGAAAGAACAACAGCATTCCAAACCCCATTATCTTAATCATAACCCAAACATTGCTGCTACAGAGAAACCATTACATAATCAGCAAAACCTTACAACAGGCGTGAACAGGCAGAGGCAAGGGTAGGTTCCGGTAAGTTTTGTTTTGTTTGTTTAGAGTAGAGAGAATGCCAGGCAGGATGTTGGAATGCTCCTCTTGCAGGATGTGTGAGACCTCCGGTCTCCCTGACAGCGACACCTGCAAGAAGTACATCCAGCTGCAGCTCCTAACAGACCACGTTAGGGAACTGGAGCAGGAGCTGGATGACCTCCGGATCATTCCGGAGAATGAGAAATTTATAGATAGTAGTTTCAGGGAGGTAGTTACGCCAAAGGAGCTGCACACAGGTAATTGGGTTACCGGGTTACCGTCAGGCGAGGGAAGGGGAAAGGGCAGGCAGAGCAGGGCTCCCCTGTGGCCATTCCCCTCAACAACAAGTTTACTGATTTGGATACTGTTGGGGGGGATGACTTACCTGGGACAAGCTGTGGCAGCCAGATCTCTGACACCAAGTCTGGTTCTGCAGTGCAGAAGGGAGGGGGAAGAAGAGGAAAGTGGTAGTGATAGGGGACTCGATACTTAGAGGTACAGACGGGAGGTTCAGTGGTCGTGACAGAGACTCCCGGATGGTTTGTTGCCTTCCGGGTGCTAGGGTCAGGGATATCTCTGATCACGTGCACAGCATTGTGAAATGGGAGGGTGATCAGCCAGATGTCATGGTACACATCAGTACCAATGATGTAGTTAGAAAGAGTGAGGAGGTCCTGAAGAGTGAGTATAGAGAGCTTGGTAGGAAGTTAAAAAGCAGGACCACAAGGGTGGTAATCTCAGGATTGCTACCTGTGCCACGTGCCAGTGAGGGTAAGAATAGGATGCTCTGGAGGATGAACATGTGGCTGAGGAACTGGTGTAGGGGGCAGGGTTTCAGATTTCAGGATCATTGAGACCTCTTCTGGGGCAGGTGGGACCTGTACAAGAGAGGCAGGTTACACTGAACTACAGGGGGACCAATATCCTTGCAGGGATGTTTGTTAGTGCTATTGGGGAGGGGGTTAAACTAGATTTGCAGGGGGATGGGAACCAGAGTGACAGAGTAGATAGTGGAGCGGGGGTGAAAATAAAAGATGTTAAAGGTTCATGTAAAGTCACAAATAGAAGGGTTGTGTGTGGTGGTAATAATCTTCTGAGGTGTGTCTATTTCAATGCGAGGAGTATTGTGGGGAAGGCTGATGAGCTGAGGGGGTGGATTGACACGTGGAATTATAACATAGTAGCCATTAGTGAAACTTGGCTACAGTAGGGGCAGGACTGGCAGCTTAATGTTCCAGGGTTCTGATGTTTCAGACTTGATAGAGGCAGAGGGATGAAGGGTTGGGGGTGGCATTGCTAGTCAGGGAAAATGTTACAGCAGTGCTCAGGCAGGACAGATTAGAGGGCTTGTCTACCGAGGCCATATGGGTGGAGCTGAGAAACAGGAAAGGTATGACCACATTAATGGGGTTGTATTATAGACCACCCAATAGTCAGCGAGAATTGGAGGAGCAAATACGCAGAGAGATAACAGACAACTGCAGGAAATGTAAAGTTGTGATAGTAGGGGATTTTAATTTTCCACGTATTGATTGGGAGTCCCATACTGTTAAAGGTCTAGACAGATTAAAGTTTGTAATATGTGTTCAAGAAAGTTTTCTAAATCAATATATAGAGATACCGACTAGAGAGGATGCAATATTAGATCTCCTATTAGGAAACGAGTTAGGACAGGTGACGGAAGTGTGTGTAGGGGAACACTTTGGTTCCAGTAATCATAACACCATTAGTTTCAACTTGATCATGAATAAAGATAGATCTGGTCCTCGGGTTGAGGTTCTAAGCTGGAAAAAGGCCAAATTTGAAGAAATGAGAAAGGATCTAAAAAGCGTGGATTGGGACAGGTTGTTCTCTGGCAAGGATGTGATTGGTAAGTGGAAGGCCTTCAAAGGAGAAATTTTGAGAGTACAGAGTTTGTATGTTCCTGTCAGGATTAAAGGCAAAGTGAATAAGGATAAGGAACCTTGGTTCTCTTGGGATATTGGAACTCTGATAAAGAAGAAGAGAGAGATGTATGACATGTTTAGGAAACAGGGAGCAAATAAGGTACTTGAAGAGTATAAAAAATCATAAAAAGTGCAAAAAAAAACTTAAGAAAGAAATCAGGAGGGCTAAAAGAAGACATAAGGTAGCTTTGGTAGTCAAGGTGAAGGATAATCTAAAGAGCTTCTACAGGTATATTAAGAGCAAAAGGATAGTAAGGGATAAAATTGGTCCTCTTGAAGATCAGAGTGGTTGGCTATGTATGGAAACAGAAGAAATGGGCCAATCTTAAATGGGTTTTTTGCATCTGTATTTACTAAGGAAACTGGCATGGAGACAATGGAAATAAGGCAAACAAGTAGTGAAGTCATGGAACCTATACAGATTGAAGAGGAGGAGATGCTTGCTATCTTGAGGCAAATCAGAGTAGATAAATCCCCAGGACCTGACAGGGTATTCCCTCGGACCTTGAAGGAGACTAGTGTTGAAATTGCAGGGGCCCTGGCAGATACATTTAAAATGTCGGTATCTACGGGTGAGGTGCCGGAGGATTAGGGGATAGCTCATGTTGTTCTGTTGTTTAAAAAAGCCTCTAAAAGTAATCTGGGAAATTATAGGCTGGTAAGTTTGACATCGGTAGTAGGTAAATTATTGGAAGGAGTACTAAGATAGGATCTACAAGTATTTAGATAGACAGGGACTTATTAGAGAGAGTCAACACGGCTTTGTGTGTGGTAGGTCATGTTTAACAAATCTATTACAGTTTTTTGAGGAGGTTACCAGGAAAGTGGATGAAGGGAAGGCAGTGGATGTTGTCTACATGGACTTCAGTAAGGCCTTTGACAAGGTCCCGCATGGCAGGTTAGTTAGGAAGATTCATTCGCTAGGTATACATGGAGAGGTAGTAAATTGGATTAGACATTGGCTCAATGGGAGAAGTCAGAGAGTGGTGGTGGAGGATTGCTTCTCTGAGTGGAGGCATATGACTAGTGGTGTGCCACAGGGATCAGTGCTGGGACCATTGTTATTTGTCATCTATATCAATGATCTGGATGATAATGTGGTAAATTGGATCAGCAAATTTGCTGATGATACAAAGATTGGAGGTGTAGTGGACAGTGAGGAAGGTTTTCAAAGCTTGCAGAGGGATTTGGACCAGCTGGAGGAATGGGCTGAAAAATGGCAGATGGAGTTTAATACAGACAAGTGTGAGGTATTGCACTTTGAAAGGAAAAACCAAGATAGAACATACAAGGTAAATGGTAGGGCACTGAGGAGTGCAGTAGAACAGAGGGATCTAGGAATACAGATACAAAATTCCCTAAAGGTGGTGTCACAGGTAGATAGGGAGCTTTTGGTACATTGGCCTTTATAAATCAAAGTATTGTGTATATGAGTTGGAATGTTATGGTGAGGTTGTATAAGGCATTGGTGAGGCCGAATTTAGAGTATTGTGTGCAGTTTTGGTCTCCGAATTACAGGAAGGATATTAAGAAGGTTGAAAGCGTGCAGAGAATGTTTACAAGGATGTTGCCGAGACTTGAGAAACTGAGCTACAGAGAAAGGTTGAATAGGTTAGGACTTTATTCCCTGGAGTGTAGAAGAATGAGGGGAGATTTGATAGAGGTATATAAAATTATGATGGGTATAGATAGAGTGAATGCAAGCAGGCTTTGTCCACCGAGGTTAGGGGAGGAAAAAACCAGAGGACATGGGTTAAGGGTGAAGGGGGAAAAGTTTAAAGGGAACGTTGGGGGGGTGCTTCTTCACACAGAGAGTGGTGGGAGTGTGGAATGAGCTGCCAGATGAAGTGGTAAATGCGGGCTCACTTTTAACGTTTAAGAAAAACTTGGACAGGTACTTGGATGAGAGGTGTATGGAGGGATATGGGCCAGGTGCAGGTCAGTGGGACTAGGCAGAAAAATGGTTTGGCACAGCCAAGAAGGGCCAAAAGGCCTGTTTCTGTGCTGTAATGTTCTATGGTTCTATGTTACATCTATATCAGTAATCTGGATGATAATACTGTTAAATTGATCAGCAAATTTGCAGATGACACCAAGGTTTGGGATGGAGTGGAGATTGCGGAAGGCTATCAAATTTGCAGCGGGATCTGGACTAACTGGAAAAATGGGCTGGAAAATGGCAAATGAAAGTTAATGCAGACAAGTGCGAGGTGTTGCACTTCAGTACAACGAACCAGGAGAGGCCTTACACAGTGAACGGGAGGGCACTGAGGAATGCAGTAGAACAAAGGATCCATAATTCATCAACAGTGGCTGCACAAGTAGATAGGAAGCTTTTGGCATGTTAGCCTTCATAGATCAAAGTGATGGGATATTAAGTTGAAGTTGTATAAGACATTGGTGAGGCCTAATTTCAAAGTTCAAACTAAAATTTATTATCACAGTCATACATGTCATCTCATACAACCCTGAGATTACTTTTCTGCGGGCATACTTAACAATTTTATAGAAGAGTAACTGTGAACAGGATCTGTAAATTGTAAACATCAGGAACTGTAAACCGTTTAAATGCAGTTAATATATAGCAATAAGTAACAAGCATGAAATAACAAGATAAAAAGTCCTTAAGTACATGTAGCTATCCCTTTTTGTTCTAGAGCTTGATGGTTGATGTATAGTAACTGTTTTTGAACCTGGTGGTGTGAGTCATGAGGCACCTGTACCTTCTACCTGATGGCAGCACTGAGAAAAGAGCATGGCCTGGGTGGTGAAGATCTTTGATGCTTTTCTACAGCAACATTTCAGTACGGTCTGGTATGGGAACACCAATGCCTTTCAGTAGATGAGATCAATAATAAGAAGGGTTTTACCCATGATGTACTGGGCTGAATCCACTACCTTTTGTAGGAATTTCCACTGAAAGGCATTGGTGTTCCCATACCAGGCCATAATGCAGGCAATCAGTGCACTTTCCACCATGCTTCTATAGAAGTTTGTCAAGGTTTTTGATGACATGCCGAATCTGCACAGACTCCTGTGGAAGTAGAGGTGTTGTCATACTTTCTTTGCAAGTACAATGGGTCCAGGACAGGTCCTCTGAGATAGCAACACCCAGAAATTTAAAGTTACTGACCCTCTCCACCTCTGAGTGTCCAATGATTCATAGACCCTGGTTTCCCTCTCCTGAAGTCCACAATCAGTTCCTTTGTCTTATAGACATTGAGTGAGAGGTTGGTGTTATTACACCACTCAGCAACAAATTTTCAATCTCCCTCCTGTATGCTGATTCATCACCACCTTTGTCACACCAACAGTGGTGTCATCAGCAAACTTGTATATGGTTTGGGAGCTGAATTTAGCCACACACTCATAGGTGTAAAGCAAGTCGAGCAGGGGGCTCCTGTGCTGATGCAGATTGTGGAAGAGAGATATTTTCCAGTCTGAACTGACTGTCTGTAAGTGAGTAAATCCAGGATCCAATTGCACAAGGGGGTATAGAGACCCAGGTTTTGGAGTGTTCTGATTAGTTTAGACGGGATGATGGTGTTAAATACCAAGCGGTAATCGATAAAGAGCAGCCTGATGTATGCATCTTTGCCGTCTAGATGTTCCTGGGTTGTGTGAAGAGCCAATGAAATAGCATCTGCTGTAGACCCCAAGATCCCTCTGATCCTCCACACTGTTAAGAGTCTTACCATTAATACTATGTTCTATCTTTATATTTGACCTACCAAAATGAAGCACCTCACACTTATCTGGGTTGAACTCCATCTGCCACTTCTCAGCCCATTTTTGCATCCTATCACTGTCCCGCTGTAACCTCTGACAGCCCTCTACACTATTCACAACAGCTCCAACCTTTGTGTCATTAGCAAATTTACTAACCCGTCCCTCCACTTCCTCATCTGGGTCATTTATAAAAATCATGAAGAGAAGGGGTCCCAGAACAGATTGCTGAGGCACACTACTGGTCACCATCCTCTGTTCAGAATATGACCCATCTTACAATCATTCTTTGCCTTCTGTGGGCAAGCCAGTTCTGGATCCACAAAGCAATTTCCCCTTGGATCCCTTGCCTCCTTACTTTCTCAATAAGCCTTGCATGGGGTACCTTATCAAATGCCTTGCTGAAATCCATATACACTACATCTACTGCTATATCATCAACAATTTGTTTAGTCACATCCTCAAAAAGTTCAATCTGTCATCTTCAGATACTGAGACTAAAGGATCCTTGGGAGACGTGGGGGTGCATGTTGGTTCCTCCCTATTCTGGTGATCAAAGTGAACTTTGAAGGCATCAAGCTCATCTGGAAGCGAAGCTCTGCTGTCCCCTTTGTCGCAAGATTTAACTTTGTAGAAGGTTATGGCATTCAAATCCAGCCACAGCTGTCCAGCATCCCTCGTTAATTCCAGTCTAGTCCGAAATCTCCACTTCACCTGAGAGATGGCTTTCTGGAGATCATACTTGCACCTTTTGTAGTGTTCTTGATCTTCAGACTTGAATGCCTCTGATCTGGTTCTCAGCACGTTCCGGATTTCATTGTTCATCCAGATCTGATACACTCATCCACAGCTGTTTTAATAAAGTCTGTAACAACCCTGGTGTAGTCAATCAGGTTCTCAGATGAGATCTTGAACACGGCCAAGTCCATTGACTCAAGGCAATCCTGTAACCATTGCTCAGCCTCCCGCAACCTCCTTGATCTCTGGAGCCTTGCTCTTTAGGCTCTGTCTATATGCAAGTAGTAGGAGTTCAGTCAAATGATCCAACTTGCCAAAACGTGGTCTTAGGAAGGAATGATAGGCATTCCTTATCGAAGTGTAGCAGTGGTCTAGTATGTTGGGACCTCTGGGTGCAACAGGTTACATGCTGGTGATAACTGGGCAGGGTTTATTTCGGATAGGCCTGGTTAAAGTCACTAACTATAATTTGAAATGCATTGGGATGAGCTATTTCTTTTTTACAGACAAAACCGTACAGTTTTGCAAGTGCTTGCTTATAATCTACCTTGCTAGTAGGTAGAATCATAAAGAAAGCTTTTGGCACATTGACCCTCATAGATCCAAGTACTGAGGGAAGAGATGGGATGTTATGTTGAAGATGTATAAGACGTTGGTGAGACCAAGTTTGGAGTATGTGTGCAGTTTTGGTTACCTCCCTACAGGAAAGATTTAAGCAAGATTGAAAGAGTACAGAGAAAATTTACGAGGATGTTGTTGGGTCTGGAGGACCTGAGTTACAAGGAAAGATTGAACAGGATAAAACTGTATTCCTTGGAACACAGAAGATTGAGGGGAGGTTTCATAGAGGTATACAAAATTATGATGGGTGCAGATCAAAATGTGGTTTATGTACAGGCCTCTGAACAGTAGCCAGGATGTGGGCTACAAATTACAATGGGAGATAGTAAGTGCATGACAAAAGTGCAAGTTCTGATAGTCATTGGGGATTTCAATATGTAGGTAGATTGGGAAAATCAGATTGGTGCTGGATCCTAAGAGAGGGAATTTGTAGAATGTCTACAAAATGACTTTTTTGAGCTGCTTGTGGTTGAGCCCACTACAGGATCAGCTATTCTGGAATGGGTGTTGTGTAATAAACTGGACTTGATTAAGGAGCTTAAGGTAAAGGAACCTTAGGTATAGTGATCATAATATGATAGAAATCAGCATGCAATCAAGAGGGAGAAGCTAAAGTGAGATGTATCAGTATTACAGTGCAGTAAAGGGAATTATAGAGGCATGAGAGAGGCAAAGTTGCTTGGAAGAGGACATTAGCAAGGATGACGGCAGAGCAGCAATGTCTGAAGTTTCTGGGAGCAATTTGGAAGGCGCAGGAAAGATACATCCCAAAAAAGTAGTATTCTAAAGGCAGGATGACACAACCATGGCTGACAAGGGGACTCAAAGCCAACATAAAAGCAAAACATATGCCATATAATAAAAATTAATGGGAAGTTAAAGGATTAGGAAGCTTTTAAAAAATTAACAGAAGGCAACTAAAAATGCCATAAGGGGGAAAAAGATGAAATATGAAGGTATGCTATCAATTATATCAAAGGGGATACCAAAAGTATTTTCAGATATATAAAGAGTAAAAGAGAGGCAAGAATAGATATTAAACAGCTGGAAAATAATGCTGGAGAGGTAGTAATGGGGGACAAGAAAATGACTAATGAACTGAATAAGTATTTTGCATTGGTCTTCACTGTGGATGCTCGAGAGTGTCTAAGGACAGAAGTGAGTGGAGTTGCTATTACTAAGGAGAAGGTGCTTGGGAAACTGAAGGGCCTGCAGGTAGGTAGGTTACCTAGGGCAGGTGGATTACATCCCAGGGTTCTGAAAGAGGTATCTGAAGTGACACTCTGAAGGCCAAGTCACTGGGTATATTTAAAACAGAGGTTGATAGGTTCTTGATTAGTCGGGGCATCAAAGGTTACAGGGAGAAGACTGGAGAATGGTGTTGGGAAAGATAGTAGCTCAGCCATGATCAAATGGAGGAGCAAACTTGATGGGCTGAATGGCCTAATTGTGCTCCATTATCTTATGGGCTTATATAAAGGGTAGTCAAAACTGCCCGATGCATTAAAGACATTTAGTATATACAGGAAAGTGCCAAAAAAGGGTCAATAACATCCTTCTCATGGAATGTTTGTCCCATTAGGGAAGAGGCTATGCAGCATCCACATCAGGACCACCAGACTCAAAAACAGTTACTTTCTCCAAACATTAAGGCTGACCAACACCTCCACTCACTAACTCCATCAGGACTTTATTATTTCCTGTCTGTCACTTTACATACAGCCCAGCATCACTTTATGGATACACAATCAATCTACATTTTCTGTATTTATCTTTATTTAGTTTTTATTATTATTATTGTGTTCTTTATCTTTTGTGTATTTCTGTGCTGTATCATATCCAGAGTAACAATTATTTTGTTCTCCTTTACACTTGTGTACTGGACATGAAATCAAGACAATCTTGAATCATTAATCTTATACCTAATATTTACTGTTTTTGATATTCTTTGTTCTATTTTCTGTGTTCAATGTCCTCAGCAGCAGCTGTTCCCCTCCATTACTGAGGAGATCAGCATTCTGGTCCATTTGGACATCACTGTTTATTCTGTTGTCACAGTGTTTACGACGCTGATGGTCTCTGTCATCACTGCTTGAAGCTGTTTGTTGGTCATTCTGATTTATAACCAAGTTTACAGTGACACATTCTTAGACCATGGCAGTAATGTGAAATCCTGCTCCAATACATTAACTGTCTCTCAGCCTTGTCTGGTAATTTTCCACTCATTAGACCATAAGACATAGGAGCAGAATTAGGTCATCTGGCCCATCGAGTCTGCTCCGCCATTCAATCATGGCTGATCCTTATTTTCCATCTCCTCCTCAACCCCAGTTCCCAGCCTCCTCCCCGTAACCTTTGATGTCATATCCAATCAAGAACCTATCAATCTCTGCCTGAAATACACCCAACGACCTGTCCTCCACAGCTGTATGTGGCAACAAATTCCACAAATTCACCACCCTCTGGCTAAAGAAATTTCTCCACATCTGTTTTAAATGGAGGCCTCTCTATTCCGAGGCTATGCCCTCTTGTCCTTGATTCACCCCTACCATGGGAAACATCCTTACCACTCAAGGTGAAGCCTCACCAATGCCTTATAAAGCCTCAGCATCACATCCCTCCTTTTGTATTCTAGACCTCTTGAAATGAATGCTAACAAGGCATGTGTCTTCCTCACCACTGATTCTATCTGTAAGTTAACCTTTAAGGAGTTCTGCACAAGGACCCCCAAGTCCCTTTGCAACTCAGATTTTTGGATTTTCTCCCCGTTTAGAAAATGATCCACACATTTATTTCTACTAGCAAAGTGCATGACCATGCATTTTCAAGCATTATATTTCATTTGCTACTTTCTTCCCCATTCTCCGAATCTGTCTAAGTCCTTCTGTATCCTACCTGTTTCCTCAATACTACCTACCCCTTCACCAATCTTTGTATCATCTGCAAACTTGGCAACAAAGCCATCTATCCCATCATCTAAGTCATTTATATACAGCATAAAAAGAAGCAGTCCCAACAATGACCACTGCAGAACACCACTTGTCACTCACAGCCAACTAGAAAAGGATAATTTTATTCCCACTTGCTGTCTCCTACCAATCAGCCAAAGCTCTAACCATCTTAGTAACTTTACCATCTTAACTTGGTAAGCAGCCTCATGTGTGACACTTTGTCAAAAACCTTCTGAAAGTCCAAATATACAACATCCACTGCATCCCCATATTCTATCCTACTTGTAATCTCCTCAAAGAATTCCAACAGGTTCGTTAGGCAGGATTTTCCCTGAAGGAAACCATGCTGACTTTGTCCTATCTTGTCCTGTATCACCAAGTATTCCATCATCTCATCCTTAACAATTGACTCCAACATCTTTCCAACCACTGAGGTCAGACTAACTGGTCTATAACTTCCTTTCTGCTGGCTTCCTCCTTTATTAAAGAGTGGAGTAACATTTGTAATTTTCCAGTCCTCTGGCACCACACCAGAGTCCAATGATTTTTGAAAGATCATTTCTAATCCCACCACAATCTCTAACACTACCTCTTTCAGATCCCTAGGGTGAAGTTCCTTTGGTCTGGATGACTTATGTACCTTTAGGTCTTTTAGCTTTGAGCACCTTCTCTCTTGGAACAGTAACTGCACACACGTCTCTTCTTTCACACACACTACAACATCAGGCATCCTCCACAGTGAAGACTGATGCAAAATACTCATTTAGTTCATCAGCCTTCTCCTTGACCCTCATCATTATTTCTCCTGCCTCATTTTCTAGCGGTCCTATATCCACTCTCATTTCTCTTTTATTTTTAATATACTTGAGAATACTTTTACTATCCACTTTGATGTTATTTGCTAGCTTGCTTTCATATTTCATCTTTTCCCTTCCAATGATTTTTTTAATTGCTGTCTGTAGGTTTTTAAAAACTTCCTAATCCTCTACCTTCCCACTAATTTTTGCTTTGTTATATGCCCTTTCTTTTGCTTTTATGTTAGTTTTGACTGCCCTTGTCAGCCACAGTGTACTATTTTACCATCTGAGTATTTCTTCATTTCTGGAATACACATGTCCTGCACCTTCCTCATTTTCCCCAGAAACGCAGGCCATTGCTGCTCTGTTGACATCCCTGCCAGCAGCTCCTTCCAATTTACTTTGGCCAACTCCTCTCTCATACCTCTGTAATTTCCCTTACACCACTGAAATACTGCTACATCAGACTTTACTTTCTCCCTTTCAAATTTTAAGCTGAACTCAATCATATTGTGATCACTGGTTCCTAAGGATTCTTTTACCTTAAGTTCCCTAAACACCTCTGGGTCATTACATAACACCCAATCCAGTATAGCTGATCTCCTAGTAGACTTAATAACAAACTGCTCTAAAAAAGCTGTCTCTTAGGCATTCAACAAATTCACTCTCTTGAGATCCATTTCCAATCTGATTTTCTCAATTGACCTGCATATTAAAATCTCCCATGACTACCATAACATTGCCCTTTTGACTTGCCTTTTCAATTTCCTGTTGTAACCTGTGGTCCACCTCCCAGCCACTGTTGAGAGGCCTCTATATAATTGCCATCAGCATCCTTTTACCCTTGCAGATTCTTAACTCAACCCACAAGGATTCAACATCTTCCGATCCTATGTCATACCTTTCTACTGATTTGATGCCATTCTTTACCAATAGAACCACACCACCTCCTCTGCCTACCTTCTTATCTCTGCGATATAACGTGTAACCTTGGACAATCAGCTCTCAACTACAACCATCCTTCAACCACGATTCAGATTACCAGAACATCATACCTGGCGATCTGTAATAGTGCAACAAGATCATCCACCTTATTTTTTATGCTACGCTCATTTAGATACAACACCTTGAGTACTGTACTTGCTAACCTTTCTGAATCTGAATCTGAATCTAATGATTTGATACTCAGCCTGTTGGCTGCAACCAAGTCCAATCACCTGCCTGCCCTTCCTGACAATCTGACTACACGCTATCTTTACTTTTTTACCATCCGTCCTTTCCTGAGTCCCTTCACTCCGGTTCCCACCCCCCTGCCAAATTAGTTTAAACCCTTCCCAACAGCTCTAACAAACCTACCTGTGAGAATATTGGCTCCCCTCGGGTTCAGGTGCAACCCGTCACTTTTGAACAGGTCATACCTCCCTCAGAAGAGATCCCAATGATATAAGAAGCTGAAGCCCTGCCCCCTGCACCAGCTTCTCAGTCACACATTTATCTGCCAAATCACCCTGCTTCTATTCTCACTGGCATGTGGCACAGGCAGCAATCCACAAATTACTACCCTGGAGGTTCTGATTCTCGGCTTTCTGCCTAGCTCTTTAAATTCTCTCTTCAGGACCTCATTGCTTTTCCCTCCTTTGTCATTGATACCAATATGTACCAAGACATCTGGCAGCTCTCCCACTCCCTCTACAAAATGTTGTGAACGCGATCTGAGACATCCCTGACCCTGGTACCTTGGAGGCAACATAACATCCAGGTGTTTCATCTACATCCACAGAATCGCCTGTCTGTTCTCCTCACTATTGAGTCCCCTGTCACTACCACTCCAGTCTTCTCCCTCTTTCCCCTCAGCACCACGGACCTACAGTCAGTGCCTGTAACATGGTTGCTGTGGCATTGCTCAGGAGGTCATACCCCACAAAAATATCCAAAGTGATATTTTTGAGGGGAATGGCCACAGGGGTGATCTGCTCTCACTGCCTATTTCCATTTCTCCTGACAATCACTCAGCAACTCACTTTCTGCAGCTTCAGGGTGACTACTTCCCTGTAACTCTGATCGATTATCTCCTCACTCTCCCGTACGGGCCGAAGATCATCCAGTTGCTGCTCCAGATCCCTAACACGGTCTTCAAGGAGCTGCAGCCGGATGCACTTCACGCAGATGTAGTTCCCCGGAAGATTCTGAGTCTCCCAGTTCTCCAACATCTGGCATGAAGAACACACCACAGGCATTTAAATGGTACAGTAAGTGTTGTAATGTGAGTATTATTAAATGTAAGTTAATACTAGTCGGGAAGCTGTTGGTAGCAAGAGGGGGGATCCGGGGTTGGCGGGGTCTGTACTTCCACTATTTTTACTCCCGATATGCATTGTATATGGTTCCTCCACCCATGCCGCATGAGGTACCTGGAAGCCTCTGTATTGTAAATATCGTTTGCCGTCCCAGATAGAGATGCTTTTTCGGCCATCAAGTTGTCAAGTGGTCTTTTCGTAAAGTAGAAGTTACCACAGTAAGAGAGAGAAAAAAAACCAAAAAGGAAACCTTAACAGATGCCTTACACAGAGCCGACACCTCTTCCTAGCCGAAGCCTCTTATACTCTCGCCACTGGCCTAATCCCGACAATGGCCGCTCCGCTTATCCCTTCTGTACATTTATTTAGTTCATAGAGCTCTGTTGACACTACTGACAGGCCATGTACAATGGATAAATGCTCTCAAAGCTCCTTTTTTAAATAACTGCCGCCAACTCATTTATTCCCAGAATCTCCTGCAAACTCTCGCCAATGCCAGCACCCCTCTGGGGTCTGGAACCAGAAGCTCGGAGCTCAGGATAAAGGGAGGAGATGCCAGGTTTTACAAAGCACAGGGCAGGTCCACTGAGCCTCAGTGGAGAGTCATCCCCACCTGGGAGAGTTGGGACAGGCCAGTGATGAGGGAATGAGGGTGATGGAAAGTTTGTGGGGAAATATGGTGATCCAAGTGCCCAGTGCAAAGGGGAAGGAGTTCCAAATCCAGGATAAATCTGCTGCTGCAGGAATTGGAGGAATTTATTGTTCAGGGCCATGTGTCCAGAGGCAATGGTAAGCTGTGTGTCAGTCAGAGCAGGAGATTTTGCCCAGCCACAGACGCTGCTGCACCTGGCAAACACTTACCTCAGCCAGAGGTGGTGCTGGTGAAAATGGGGAAATGCCCAGGAAACTGCCCCAGAATCTCGAAGGGTGTGCAAGGTATGTTGGCAAACTGGATTCTGTTTAGAAAGTTGGGCAGAGAGGTTGCAGATGAAACTTAATAGTCCCACGCCAGCAGGTTCATGTACAGTTATTACCCTTCAACCATCAGGCTTCTGAACCAGATGAGATAACTTCATCTACAGAACTGTGCAGAAGTCTTTGGCACATATAGCTAGTGCCTAAGACTTTTCAAAATACTATACTTGTCAATGTAGAGCACAGAGTGAGTTTGTAAATCTGGATTTTGGGATTGGTGAGGGTGGAGTGTCACTGGAAGGGTGTGAGACAGACAGCAAAGAATGAGCTCCAAGGGTAGAGTGTGTGGCTGCAGACACATCGGGCCTTTAGACACCAGGCAAGATCATTTGATTCCAAACAAGAAGTGTATAAGATGATGAGGGGCTTTGATCATGTGAATAGCCAGAGGCTTTTTCCCGGGGCTGAAATGGTTAACACAAGGGGGCATAGTTTTAAGATGCTTGGAAATAGGTACTGAGGGGATGTCAGGGGTAAGTTTTTCACACAGAGAGTGGTGGGTGCATGGAATGCATTGCCGACAGCAGTGGTGGAGGCAGATACAATAGGGTCTTTTAAGAGCCTCTTAGATAGATACATGGAGCTTAGAAAAATAGAGGGCTATGCACTTGGGAAATTCTAGGCAGCTTCTAGAGTAGGTTACATGGTTGACACAACATTATATAACCACATAACAATTACAGCACAGAAACAGACCATCTCGGACCTTCTAGTCCATGCCATCGCTTACTCTCACCTAGTCCCACTGACCCGCACTCAGTCCATAACTCTCCATTCCTTTCCTGTCCATATACCTATCCAATTTTACTTTAAATGACAATACTGAACCTGCCTCTACCACTTCTATTGGAAGCTCATTCCACACAGCTACCACTCTATGAGTAAAGAAATTCCCCCTCGTGTTACCCTTAAACTTTTGCCCCCAACTCTCAAATCATGTCCTCTTGTTTGAATCTCCCCTACTCTCAAAGGAAAAAGCCTATCCACGTCAACTCGATCTATCCCCCTCATTATTTTAAATACCTCTATCAAGCCCCCCCCCAACCTTCTACGCTCCAAAGAATAAAGACCTAACTTGTTCAATCTTTCCCTGTAACTTAGGTGCTGAAACCCAGGTAACATTCTAGTAAATCTTCTCTGTAGTCTCTCTATTTTGTTGATATCTTTCCTATAATTCAGTGACCAGAACTGTACACAATACTTCAAATTCGGCCTTACCAATGCCTTGTACAATTTTAACATTACATCCCAACTCCTATACTCAATGCTCTGATTTATAAAGGCCAGCATACCAAAAGCTTTCTTCACCATCCTATCCACATGAGATTCCACCTTCAGGGAACTATGCACCATTATTCCTAGATCAGTCTGTTCTTCTGCATTCTTCAATGCCCTACCATTTACCATGTATGTCCTATTTGGATTATTCCTACCAAAATGTAGCACCTCACACTTATCAGCATTAAACTCCATCTGCCATCGTTCAGCCCACTCTTCTAACTGGCCTAAATGGCTCTGCAAGCTTTGAAAACCTACTTCATTATCCACAATGCCACCTACCTTAGTATCATCTGCATACTTACTAATCCAATTTACCACCCCATCATCCAGATCATTAATGTATATGATAAACAACATTGGACCCAGTACAGATCCCTGAGGCACACCACTAGTCACCGGCCTCCAACCTGACAAACAGTTATCCACCACTTCTCTCTGGCATCTCCCATCCAGCCACTGTTGAATCCATTTTATTACTTCAATATTAATACCTAATGATTGAACCTTCCTAACTAACCTTCCGTGCGGAACCTTGTCAAAGGCCTTACTGAAGTCCATATAGACAACATCCACTGCTTTACCCTCGTCAACTTTCCTCATAACCTCTTCAAAAAATTCAATAAGATTTGTCAAACATGACCTTCCACGTACAAATCCATGCTGACTATTCCTAATCAAACCCTGTCTATCCAGATAATTATATATACCATCTCTAAGAATACTTTCCATTAATTTACCCACCACTGATGTCAAACTGACAGGTCTATAATTGCTAGGTTTGCTCTTAGAACCCTTTTTAAACAATGGAAACACATGAGCAATATGCCAATCCTCCAGCACCATCCCCGTTTCTAATGACGTTTGAAATATTTCTGTCAGAGCCCCTGCTATTTCTACAGCAACTTCCCTCAAGGTCCTAGAGAATATCCTGACAGGATCTGGAGAATTATCCACTTTTATATTCCTTAAAAGTGCCAGTACATCCTCCTCTTTAATTGTCATAGTTTCCATAACTTTCCTACTTGTTTCCCTTACCTTACACAATTCAATATCCTTCTCCTTAGTGAATACCGAAGAAAAGAAATTGTTCAAAATCTCCCCCATCTCTTTTGGCTCCACACATAGCTGTCCACTCTGATTCTCTAAGGGACCAATTTTATCCCTCACTATCCTTTTGCTATTAATATAACTGTAGAAACCCTTCAGATTTATTTTCACCTTACTAGCCAAAGCAACCTCGTATCTTCTTTTAGCTTTTCTAATTTCTTTCTTAAGATTCTTTTTACATTCTTTACATTCCTCGAGCACCTCATTTACTCCATGCTGCCTATATTTATTATAGATCTCCCTCTTTTTCCGAACCAAGTTTCCAATATCCCTTGAAAACCATGGCACTCTCAAACTTTTAACCTTTCCTTTCAACCTAACAGGAACATAAAGATTCTGTACCCTCAAAATTTCCCCTTTAAATGACCTCTATTTCTCTATTACATCCTTCCCATAAAACAAATTGTCCCAATCCATTCCTTCTAAGTCCCTTTGCATCTCCTCAAAGTTAGCCTTTCTCCAATCAAAAATCTCAACCCTGGGTCCAGTCCTATCCTTCTCCATAATTATATTGAAACTAATGGTATTGTGATCACTGGACCCAAAGTGCTCCCCAACACATACGTCCGTCACCTGACCTATCTCATTCCCTAACAGGAGATCCAACACTGCCCCTTCTAGTTGGTACTTCTATGTATTGCTGCAAAAAAATATCCTGCACATATTTTACAAACTCCAAACCATCCAGCCCTTTTACAGAATGGGCTTCCCAGTCTATGTGTGGAAAATTAAAATCTCCCACAATCACAACCTTGTGCTTACTACAAATATCTGCTATCTCCTTACAAATTTGCTCCTCCAATTCTCGCTCCCCATTAGGTGGTCTATAATACATCCCTGTAAGTGTTACTACACCTTTCCCATTCCTCAATTCCACCCAAACAGCCTCCCTAGATGAGCCCTCTAATCTATCCTGCCAAAGCATTGCTGTAATATTCTCTCGGACAAGCAATGCAACACCTCCTCCTCTTGCTCCTCCGATTCTATCACATCTGAAGCAACAAAATCCAGGAATATTTAGTTGCCAATCACACCCCTCCTGCAACCATGTTTCACTAATAACTACAACATCATATTTCCAGGTATCAATCCATGTTCTAAGCTCATCCACCTTTCTTACAATGCTCCCAGCATTAAAATAGATGCATTTAAGAAACTTTCCACCTCTTCCTCTCTGTTTATCCCTAATGATGCAATCAACTTTATTGTCTTTTTCTTCCTTCTCCCCTACATCTTCGGTCTGAGTGCTCCCCTTCTCTATCACCTGCCTATCCTCCCTCACACATTGTCTACTAGCTTTCTCTATTTGTGAACTAACCTCCTCTCCCTTGGTCTCTTCAAATTGATTCCCACCCCCCAACCATTCTAGTTTAAAGTCTCCCCAATAGACTTATCAAATCTCCCCGCCAGGATACTGGTCCCCCAAGGATTCAAGTGTAACCCGTCCTTTTTGTACAGGTCACACCTGCCCCAAAAGAGGTTCCAATGATCCAGAAACTTGAATCCCTGCCCCTTGCTCCTATCCCACAGCCACGCATTTATCCTCCACCTCATTCCATTCCTACTCTCACTGTCGCGTGGCTCAGGCAGTAATCCCGAGATTATTACCTTTGTGGTCCTTCTTCTCAACTGCCTTCCTAACTCCCTATATTCTCCTTTCAGGACCTCTTCCCTTTTCCTACCTATGTCATTAGTACCTATATGTACCTCAACCTCTGGCTCCTCACCCTCCCACTTCAGGATATCTTGGACACGATCAGAAACAACCCGAACCCTGGCACCAGGGAGGCAAACTACCATTCGGGTCTCCTGATCGCGTCCACAGAATCGTCTATCTGACCCCCTAACTATCGAGTCCCCTATTACTACTGCCTTCCTCTTCCTTTCCCTACCCACCTGAGCTACAGGGCCGGACTCTGTGCTGGAGGCACTGCCACTGTTGCTTCCCCCAGGTAGGCTGTCCCCCCCAACAGTACTCAAACAGGAGTACTTATTGTCAAGGGGTACAGCCACTGGGGTACTCTCTAGTACCTGACTCTTCCCCTTCCCCCTCCTAACCGTGACCCACCTGTCTGCCTCCCATGGCCCTGGTGTGACCACCTGCTTGTAACTCCTCTCTATCACCTCTTCACTCTCCCTGACCAGACGAAGGTCATCGAGCTGCAGCTCCAGTTCCCTAACACAGTCCCTTAGGAGCTGCAGCTCAGCGCACCTGGCGCAGATGTGTGTGTGAGGCTAGAGACTCCAAGACCTCCCACATCCGACACCAATCATGGGCTGAAGGGCCTGCAATGTGCCGTAAACTTCCATGTAATTGATTTTTTGATCATTACACAATATCTCCCTGATTCTTCCCGCTCTCTCCCCTGTACCTTCCCCTTTTCCGAAGCACGATTCCCCTCTTCCTGCTTCCTTCCCACTCTCAATCCCCAATAAAGACCCAGATCAGAATCTGGTTTATCGTCATTCACATGTCTTTAAATATGTTCTTCTTTTTGTGGCAGCAGTACAGTGCCATGCATAAAATTCCTACAGTACTGTGCAAAAGTCTTAGGCGCCCTAGCTATATATTTGTGCTCAAGACTTTTGCATGGTACTGGACCTCGATACTGAACTGACTCCACAACCTATGGACTCACTTTTAAGGACTTTACAACTTGTTTTCTTGATACTTATTGCTTATTTATTATTATTTATTTATTTTATTTTTGTATTTGTACAGTTTGTTACTTTTGCACATTGGTTGTTTGTCGTGTGGGTGGGTTTTTCATTGATTCCATTGTGCTTCTTTTCATTTACTCTGAATACCCACAAAGAAGTGAATCTCGGGATGTACGTGGTGACATATATGTACTTTGATAATAAATTTACTTTGAATGTTAAACTTAAAACAGAGAAGTATGATGTAACACACTTTGGGAGTTCAGATTAAGGTTAGGCTTAGGGTTAGAGTTAGGTTTATTCAGAAAATGGCAGAGATCTCAGGAGTATCAACACAGAGAGAGACCTTATGTACTCCCTGAACAAGAAAGCACAGCAGCCCCTCCACTTCCTAAGAAGACTGAGACAAGCAAGGCTCCCACATCCCCATCTTAACTGCGTTTTACAGGAGCACCATTGAGAGCATCCTGACAAATTGCATCTCTATCTGATATGGGAGCAACCAAGCCTCAGACTGAGGACTGTGAGAACAGCTAGGAGGATTGTAGGGGTCTCACTACCATTAATGGGGGACATTTATCAGGAGTGCTGCATATGCAGGGCCTTTAGAATTATTAAGGATCTTACTCATCCATCCAGCATCCTCTCTGAGTTTCTAAAATCAGGCAGGAGACTCCAATGCATAAAAACAAGAACGGTCAGGATGGGAAACAGTTTCTTCCCCCAGGCCATTAGGCTTCTGAACTCCTTGCAGCACAGTTGGAGAGGAATGTGAGGAAGGTATTTGGTGCACTTACCTTCAAAGGTTTTGAGACATGCTGCTGCACTTGTACAAAACACAGCTCAGACTGATCACTACATACACTTCTGTTTGCCACACCAGTGGAGAGAGCGCAAAAGAGATGCACGGAGCCAGAGGTGCGCAGCACAGACTTTCTTTCAACCCAACAGGCCTGTCAAAGATCAAGCATCAGCTTTATTCACCATATACATTAGGAATTTGCTGTGGTGTGTTGGTCAGGGCGTGACATGCAACAGAAAGCAACAGCATTCAACAATTGTAAAGAATAACAAATTGTATAAAAATAAAGTTAGATGTTGAAATACAGATATGGAATAAAATGTGCATAAATACCAGCATGATTTGCAATGTAAACAGCGTTATAAACAGTGGTTTAAAGTGTTTACAGGACAGAGCAGTGACAGGGATAATAGATGGGGGGGGTGGGCAGGGGCTAACTAGAATGATTAACAAAGGAGAATATCTGCAGATGCTGGAAATCCAAAGCAACACACACAATGTTTGGAACAGGAACAGGAACAGGAAGGGGTCAATAACTCCACTGGGTGTTTTTATAGACCCCCCCCCCCAATCGTAACAAAGGCATCGAGAGGCAGATAGGGAGGCAGATTCTGGAACAGTGCAATGATAATAGGGTTGCTGTGATGGGAGATTTTAACTTTCCTGATATTGACTGGCATCTCCTTAGAGCAAGGGGTTTAGATGGGGTGGAGTTTGTTAGATGTGTTCAGGAAGGTTTCCTGACACAATATGTAGGTAAGCCAACTAGAGGAGAAGCTGTACTTGATCTGGTATTGGGAAATGAACCTGATCAGGTGTCAGGTCTCTCGGTGAGAGAGCATTTTAGAGGTAGTGAACACATCTCTATATCTTTTACCATAACACGGTAGAGGGATAGGAGTAGACACTTTGGGAAAACATTTAATTGGGGTAAGGGAAAATATGATGCTATTAGGCAGGAACTTGGGAGCAGATGTTCTCAGGGAAATGGATGGCAGAAATGTGTCAATTGTTCAAGGAACATTTGCATGGAGTTCTGCAGAGGTATGTTCCATTGAGGCAGGAAAAAGATGGTAAAGTTAAAGAACCATGGTGTACAAAGGATGTAGAAAATCCAGTTAAGAAGTAAAGAAAAGCTTACGAAAGGTTCAAAAACTAGGTACTGTTAAAGCTGTAGAAAGTAACAAGATTGCTAGGAAGGAGCTTAAGAATGGAATTAGGAGAGCCAGAAGGTGCCCTGAGAAGGCCTTGGTGAGCAGGATTAAGGAATCTCCTCCTTCTGCTCATCCTGCTGGATAGTCTAGAGGGTTGTCAGAGGTTACAGAGGGATATCGATAGGATGCAGAACTTGGCTAAGAAGTGGCAGGTGGACTTCAACCCAGATAAGTGTGAAGTCGTTCATTTTGGTAGGTCCAATTTGAAGACAGAATATAATATTAATGGTAAGACTCTTGGCAGTGTGAAGGATCAGAGGAATCTTGGGGTCCATGTCCATAGGACGCTCAAAGCTGCTCAGCAGGTTGACAGTGTTGTTAAGAAGGCATATGGTGTCTTGGCATTCATCAACTGTGGAACTGAGTTCAAATGCCGTGAGGTAATGTTACAGCTATGTAAGACCTTGGTCAGACCTCACTTAGCGTACTGTGTTCAGATCTGGCCACCTCACTACAGGCAGGATATAGATACTATAGAAAGAGTGCAGAGAAGATTTACAAGGATGTTGCCTGGATTGGAGGGCATACCTTATGAGAATAGGTTGTGTGTGTACTTGGCCTTTTCTCCTTGGAGCAATGGAAGACAAGAGGTGACCTGATAAACATGAAGCAAGTAAGATGATGAGGGGCATTGATCGTGTGGATAGCTAGATGCTTTCTTCCAGGACTGAAATGGCTAATATGAGGGGGCATAGTTTTAAGGTGCTTGGAAATAGGTACTGAGGGGATGTCAGGGCTAAGTTTTTCACACAGAGAGTGGTGGGTGCATGGAATGTACTACTGGTGGCGGTGGAAGTGGATATAATAGGGTCTTTTAAGAGACTCTTAGATAGGCACATGGAGCTTAGAAAAATAGAGGACTATGCGCTAGGGAAATTCTAGGCAATCTCTAGAGTAGATTACATGGTTGGCACAACATTGTGGGCCGAAAGGCCTGTAATGTGCTGTAAATATCTATGTTCTAATGCTGCAGGAACTCAACAGGCCAGGCAGCATCTATGCGAAAAAGCAAACAGTCCTGATGAAGGGTCTCAGTCTGAAATGTGGACTGTTTACTCTTTTCCATAGATGCTGCCTGGACAGCTGAGCTCCTGGAGAATTTTATAGAACATAGAATAGTACAGCACATTACAGGCCCTTCAGCCCACAATGTTGTGCCGACCCTCAAACCCTGCCTCACATATAACCCCCCACCTTAAATTCCTCCATTTACCTGTCTAGTAGTCTCTTAAACTTCATTAGTGTATCTGCCTCCTCCACTGACTCAGGCAGTGCATTCCACGCACCAACCACTCTCTGAGTGAAAAACCTTCCTCTAATATCCCCCTTGAACTTCCCTCCCCTTACCTTAAAGCCATGTCCTCTTGTACTGAGCAGTGGTGCCCTGGGGAAGAGGCGCTGGCTGTCCACTCTGTCTATTCCTCTTAATATCTTGTACACCTCTATCATGTCTCCTCTCATCCTCCTTCTCTCCAAAGAGTAAAGCCCTAGCTCCCTTAATCTCTGATCGTAATCCAAACTCTCTAAACCAGGCAGCATCCTGGTAAATCTCCTCTGTACCCTTTCCAATGCTTCCACATCCTTCCTATAGTGAGGCGACCAGAACTGGACACAGTACTCCAAGTGTGGCCTAACCAGAGTTTTACAGAGCTGCATCATTATATCGCGTCTCTTAAACTCTATCCCTCAACTTATGAAAGTTAACACCCCATAAGCTTTCTTAACTACCCTATCTACCTGTGAGGCAACTTTAAGGGATCTGTGGACATGTACCCCCAGATCCTCTGCTCCTCCACACTACCAAGTATCCTGCCATTTACTTTGTACTCTGCCTTGGAGTTTGTCCTTCCAAAGTGTACCACCTCACACTTCTCCGGGTTGAACTCCATCTGCCACCTCCCAGCCCACTTCTGCATCCTATCAATTTCTCTCTGCAATCTTCGACAATCCTCTACACTATCCACAACACCACCAACTTTTGTGTCATCTGCAAACTTGCCAGCCCACCCTTCTACCCCCACATCCAGGTTGTTAATAAAAATCACAAAAAGTAGAGGTCCCAGAACAGATCCTTGTGGGACACCACTAGTCACAACCATCCAATCTGAATGTATTCCCTCCACCACGACCCTCTGCCTTCTGCAGGCAAGCCAATTCTGAATCCACTTGGCCAAACTTCCCTGGATCCCATGCCTTCTGACTTTCTGAATAAGCCTACCATGTGGAACCTTGTCAAATGCCTTACTAAAATCCATGTAGATCACATCCACTGCACTACTCTCATCTATATACCTGGTCACCTCCTCAAAGAACTCTATCAGGCTTGTTAGGCACGATCTGCCCTTCACAAAGCCATGCTGACTGTCCCTGATCAGACCATGATTCTCTAAATGCCCATAGATCCTATCTCTAAGAATCTTTTCCAACAGCTTTCCCACCACAGATGTAAGGCTTACTGGTCTATAATTACCTGGACTATCCCTACTACCTTTTTTGTACAAGGGGACAACATTCGCCTCCCTCCAGTCCTCCAGTACCATTCCCATGGGCAACGAGGACCTAAAGATCCTAGCCAGAGGTTCAGCAATCTCTTCCCTTGCCTCATGGAGCAGCCTGGGGAATATTCTGTCAGGCCCCGGGGACTTATCCGTCCTAATGTATTTTAACAACTCCAATGCCTCCTCTCCCTTAATATCAACATGCTCCAGAACATCAACCTCACTCATATTGTCCTCACTGTCATCAAGTTCCCTCTCAGTGGTGAATACCGAAGCGAAGCATTCATTGAGGCCCTCGCTCACTTCCACAGCCTCCAGGCACATCTTCCCACTTTTATCTCTAATCGGTCCTACCTTCACTCCTGTCATCCTTTTGTTCTTCACATAATTGAAGAATGCCTTGGGTTTCCCTTTACCCTAGTCGCCAAGGCCTTCTCATGCCCCCTTCTTGCTCTTCTCAGCCCCTTCTTAAGCTCCTTTCTTGCTGCCCTATATTCCTCAATAGACATATCTGATCATTGCTTCCCAAACCTCATGTATGCTGCCTTCTTCCACCTGACTAGATTTTCCACTTCACTTGTCACCCATGGTTCCTTCACCCTACCATTCTTTATCTTCCTCACCGGGACAAATTTATCCCTAACATCCTGCAAGAGATCCTTAAACATCGACCACATGTCCATAGTACATTTCCCTGCAAAAACATCATCCCAATTCACACCTGCAAGTTCTAGCCTTATAGCTTCATAATTTGCCATTCCCCAATTAAAAATTTTCCTGTCCTCTCTGATTCTATCCTTTTCCATGATAAGGCTAAAGGTCAGGGAGCAGTGATCAATGTGTGTGTTAAATAGAATGGATGGTCACATAAATGGCCTACAGAAATAAACTTTTAAAATAGCATGAAGTTTTTGTTTCAATAGTCCTGTAGCACTTTCCAGAAGGGAACTTTTGGAAATGGCAGTTTGCAGGGTGGTTAGTGTCTGCAATTATTTTTCCTGCCCATTTAGAACATAGAACACAGAAAACCTACAGCACAATACAGGCCCTTTAGCCCACAAAGTTGTGCCTAACATGTCCGTACCTTAGAAATTACTAGGCTTACCCATAGCCCTCGATTTCTTTGTCCTGGATACATACAAGTCCTGCAGTGATGGTAGACTACACCAGCAAGTTGATATACTATACATTGAGCCTTTGTATGGATTAACTCAATGATACCTCAATGTACCTGTCCAGATGCCTCTTACAGCAAATATTGCTTCTGTTCTCAGCTCCACCATCTCCTCTCCTGCTCATCCCATCTACCCACCACCTCCTCCTCCTGTTCATCCCAGCTGCCCACCACCTCTTGCATCTGCACATCACAGCTACCCAACACGTCCTCTGATATGAAGGATATTTATCGCTCAGATCACCATTAACCCTGCCTCCTCTTGGCATAAACATTTGGCCTCTAGATTTGGACAACCCAACAATGAGGAATAGACACTGGCTATCACCCCTATCTAGACATCTTATGGTTTTATAAACCTCTATTATGTCATCTCTCAGACTCATTCACTCCAGGGATAACAGTCCCAGACTGTCCTGTCTTTCCTTATAAATCAAGCTCTCCAGTCTCAACAGCATCCTGGTGAATCTTCTCTGCATCCTCTCCAGATAAATCACATCCTCTCTGCAGTATGGGGATCAGAAATGTACTGTAAGACTGGCTCAAAATCTCATCCGATACTAGAAACATAGAAAACCTACAGCGCAATACAGGCCTTTTGGCCCACAAAGCTGTGCCGAAGATGTCCCTACCTTAGAAGTTACTAGGCTTACCCATAACCCTCTATTTTTCTAAGCTCCATGTACCTATTCAGGAGTCTCTTAAAAGACCCAGTTGTATCTGCCTCCACCACTGTCGCTGGCAGCCCATTCCACACACTCACCACTCTCTGCATAAAAAACTTACCCCGGCATCTCCTCTGTACCTACTGCCAAGCACCTTAAAACTGTGCCCTCTTGTGTTAGCCATTTCAGCCCTGGGAAAAAGCCTCTGACTATCCACACAATCAATCCCTTTCATCATCTTATACACCTCTATCAGGTCACCTCTCATCCTCCGCCACTCCAAGGAGAAATGTTTGAACAACGGAGACTGCAACAGGATGAGAGAGGAGTTGGCCAAAGTGGATTAGGAGCACAGGCTATTTGGTAGGACAGTTGAGGAACAGTGGAATACTTTCAAAGAGATTTTTCACAGTGCTCAACAAGAGTATATTCCAGTCAAAAGTAAGGACAGCAAATGTGGGGAGAGCCAGCCTTGGATAACTAAGGAAATAAAAGATAATATCAAATTAAAAACTCATGTGTACAAAGTCGCAAAGAGTAGTGGGAGATTGGAGGATTGGGAAAATTTTTTAAAACAACAAGAAACAACTGAAAAAGAAATAAGGAAAGGGAAGATGTATGAAAGAGTAAATTAGCACAAAATATAAAAACAGATAGCAAAAGATTTTATAAATATATAAAGCAGAAGAGGATGGCTAAAGTTAAGGTAGGTCCCTTGGAAGACAAAAAAGAGAAATCGATATGAGGTGATAAGGAAATGGCTGAGGCATTGAACGACTATTTTGTGTCAGTCTTCACGGTGGAGGACATGTCTAATATGCCAAAGAGTGATGTTATGGACGAAATGGGAGGTGAGGACCTTGATAAAATCACTGTCACTAAAGAGATAGTGATGAGAAAATTAGAGGGCCTGAAGGTAGATAAGTCCTCTGGTCCTGATGGGATGCATCTCAGGGTGCTGAGGGAATTGGTGAATGTTATAGTAGACGCGTTGGTAATCATTTACCAAAATTCTCTGGACTCTGGACAGATCCTGGCAGATTGGAAGACAGAAAATGTCACGCCACTTTTTTAAAAAGGATGTAGGCAAAAGTTTGGCAAATATAGGCTGGTTAACTTAACATCTGTAGTCGGGAAAATGCTTGAAGCTGTCATTAAGGAAGAAATAGTGAAACATTTAGAAAGGAGTGGTTTCGTTAGACAGACACAGCACAGATTCAGAAAGGACAGGTCCTGTTTGACAAACTTACTGGAGTTCTTTGAGGACATAATGAGTGCAGTGGATAGAGGGAACAGGTGAATGTTGCATACTTGGATTTCCAGAAGGTGTTCGATAAGGTGCTGCACAAGAGACTTATAAATAAGATACGGATGCATGGAGTCGGAGGAAGTGTATTGGGATGGATAGTGGATTGGTTAACCAATAGAAGGCAGAGTTGGTATAAATGAGTGATTCTCCGGATGGCAGTCAGTGGTGAGTGGGGTGCTGCAGGGGTCGGTGCTGGCCCCGCAGCTGTTCACCATTTACATTGATGATTTGGAAGAGGGGACTGAGTGTAACGTAGCAAAATTTGCTGATGACACTAAACTGAGTGGAAAAGCAAATTGTATAGAGGATGTGGAGAGTCTGCAGAGGGATATAGATAGGTTAAGCGAGTGGGCCAAGGTCTGGCAGATGGAATACTATGTTGGTAAATGCGAGATCATCCACTTTGGAAGGAATAATAGGAGAGCAGATTATTATTTAATTGATGAAAGATTGCAGCATGCTGTTGTGCAGAGGGACTTGGGGGTGCTTGTTCATGAATCGCAAAAAGTTGGCTTGCAGATACAACAGGTTATTAAGAAGGCAAGCTGAATGTTGGCCTCCATTGCTAGAGGGATTGAATTCAAGAGCAAGGAGATCATGCTGCAACTATACAGGGTACTGGTGAGGCCACACCTAGAGTACTGTGTGGAGTTCTGGTCTCCATACTTGAGGAAGGATATACTGGCTTTGGAGGCAGTGCAGAGGAGGTTCACCAGGTTGATTGCAGAGATGATGGGGTTAACCTATGAGGAGAGATTGAGCCGCCTGGGACTGTATTCTCTGGAATTCAGAAGAATGAGAGGGGATCTTATAGAAAAATACAAAATTTTGAAAGGGATAGATAAGATAGAAGTAGGAAAGTTGTTTCCATTGGTAGGTGAGACTAGAACTAGGGGACATTGCCTCAAGATTCAAAGGAGAAGATTTAGGACGGAGATGAGGAGAAACTGTTTTTCCCAGAGAGTGGTGAATCTGTGGAATTCTCTGCCCAGGGAAGCAGTTGAGGCTTTTTCCACTAAATATATTTAAGATACAGTTAGATAGATTTTTACATAGTAGGAGAATTCAGGGTTATGGGGAAAAGGTAGGTAGATGGAGCTGAGTTTACGGACAGATCAACCATGATCTTATTGAATGGTGGGGCAGGCTCGATGGGTCAGGTGGCCGACTCCTGCTCCTATTTCTTAAGTTTTTGTGTTCTTAAAAGGCCAAGTTCACTGAACCTATTCTTATAAGGCATGCTTCCCAATCCAGACAACATCCTTGTAAATCTCCTCTGCATACTTTCTATGGCTTCCACATCCTTCCTGTAGTGAGACAACCAGAAATGAGCACAGTACTCCAAGTGGGGTTTGACCAGGGTCCTATATAGCTGCAACATTACCTCTCGGCTCTTAAACTCAATGCCAATGCACCGTATGCCTTCTTAACCACAGACTCATCCTGCGCAGCAATTTTGAGTGTCCTATGGACTCAGACTCCAAGATCCCTCTGATCCTCCACACTGCCAAGATCCTTACCATTAATACTACATTCTGCCATCATATTTGACCTACCAAAATGAACCACCTCACAATTATCTGGGTTGAACTCCATCTGCCACTTCTCAGCCCAGTTTTGCATCCTATCAGTGTCTCACTGTAACTTCTGACAGCCCTCCACACTATCCACAACACCTCCAATCTTGCATGGGGTACCTTATCAAATACCTTGCTGAAATCCATATACATACATCTACTGCTCTACCTTTATCAATGTGTTTAGTCACATCCTCAAAAAATTCAATCAGACTCGTAAGGCACGACCTGCCTTTGACAAAGCCATGCTGACTATTCTTAATCATATTATGCCTCTCCA